>NW_015151324.1:240505-247868 GCF_000732505.1 Cyprinodon variegatus
CGAGTTTTGGGGCGGCTTAGAGCACAGCTCTGCTCCTTAAGAAAATTTAGCAAATTAATTGATATTTAATTTCACAAATTAATAGCCACACATAAAAAGCATGCATTTTCTTGAAAATAGCAGCATTTGGGTTTTCATTAATTACACAAGGTGTCTTGATCCTGAAGCAGGAAAGAAATCTAAGAACATCACAGTCTAATTACCATATTTGGTAAGATGTTGCACTTCTCAAATGTTAGTTGTATGCAGGATGGTACGTATTGCACATCCTACATCCTACATCTGTGTCATAACAGTTTATTTTCTAAGGGAATATTAGTGATGTTTTTATCTTTTTGGTCAGCACTATATTTTAGCTCAGAACTCTTGTATGAATATGATATTTACCTAGTCTCTTTCTTATTGTTTAACTATAAACTCAGAACTTTTTTTTAACTTTTATCCTTATTGCTTGAATGAAATCGGAATTAAATCTACCTTTAAAGTAGACAGGTTGTAATTGTATAGGAAAGACCTGTATTTTTGTGACCTTTAACCTTATTGATAATTTGATTTTAAATACTGTTGGCTTCTTGTGTCAAAGCACATAATGAAAGTCAGCTGTAGATCACCTTACACATTTAAATCACTGTGACTGATATGAGGCTAGAATGATTCATNTTCATAAAAAAAAAACATTTGTAAATGTGAAAATGCTAGTGTAACATCAGACCTATTTATCACATTTTCTTAAAAAAGCACTATAATATATGAATATACTCTTTTATTAAATCATTAGTAATCAATTTAAATTTAAGAATTAAGGACATAACAATGTTTACTGCTTTGATAAATGCATCTCAAATTACGTTATTTTCACATTGCAAATAAAAATATTCCCACTTTTTAATGTATTGAATTTGTAGCACTCTTTGCTTTAAACACCTTCTGAGGTTGCAGTTGTTCCTATTTATCTACGGGTTTGTTTTTTTGTGACCTTTTTAGATTTCAGACACAAAGGTTTGCTAATGTCTTTAGCAGTTAAGGTTCTACAGCAGGACCTTGTTTTTATTCATAGCCACTCTCGTCCAGCCTGATCCTGCAGGTGTAGTGATGGCCATGCCTGGTACTAATGTAAGTTTAAAGTAAATTAGAAACAGCAAAGCCTTTAACTGATACCCCTTGGACCAGCCGTCGTGGCAGCAGAGACTCCAGAACTTCCCCCTCTGCAGACACCTCCTCCAGCTTTGCTTGGGGAAGCCCCCAGACCAACCAAGAGATGTAGTCCCTGTCCTGGGCCTCCTCCCAGTGGGACTTGCCTGGAACATCTCTGAGGGAGTCATCCAGTTAGCAATATGAAAACAATGTTGGAGGTGGGCGTGCAGGTGGCGCAGTGGTTAATGCGCATGTACCCATGTATGGAGGCCTTAGTCCTCAATACGGCTGACCCGGGTTTGAATCTGACCTGTGGTCCCCAGCTCTCATACCCCCTTTCCTGTCAGCCTACTGTCAGAGAAAACAAGCCACTAGTGCCATAAAAACTCACAAAAAAAAAACTAATTATAATAAATAAATAAAGTTGTCTAAGGAAGTGCACAGCCCCCTTGCTGAAGAAAGCTCATTTCAGCCGCTTGTATCCGGGACTTTGTTCTTTCAGTCATGATCCAGATTTTATGACCATATATAGGTGAGTGTAGGAATGTAGACTGACCAGTAAATTGAGAGCTTTGTCTTTTTGCTTAGTTCTCTCTGCATGTGTCTATGAATCTCCCACTCCATTCTCCCCTACCTTGTGAAAAGGACCAATATATATTGAACTCTTCCACTTGAGGCTGAAACTCTTCTCCAACCTGAAGGGGTAAAGTCACCTTTTTTCAGTGGGTAAACATGGCCTCAGACTTGGAGGAGCTGATTCTCATCCCACTCTCTAAATGATACTGCTTGGACTAGTCCCAATTAATATCCTATGCTGATATTATATATTTGTGCAGTCTGAAGCATGCAAATGTGATAATAAAGCAAAAGTGGAATATATCTAAGGGCCAATACAACTTTCAAACCACTATATATAACCTAATTTTAGGGCTTTGTGTGATTAAAAACATGAGAACATTACACAAATAATATGAATCTTTAATTTTCACTTTTTGCAAAACTATATTTGTACATGCTAATTAAATAGAATACATGATGTCTCCACTTCTTCAGTGGGCCATAATTTATCTGCCAAGCGTTGCTTTTGAAAAGAAATGGATCTTTTGTTTGATGTTCTAGGCCACTTTGGCCTTGGGGTTGTTGGGTGAATTGCTTTTTTCGTACATGTATCATTAGATTCCATCAGACTAAGCCATTAAGCAGTTTTTCATGGCCCATTGATATGCTACTGAGAGGGACAGGTAGGGGGCTACCATTGCTTAGGGCCAGTACAGTAAACGTAAGAGGTGTCGACTTCATAAAAAAAAAAAAAAAAAAAAATGGGTAAGAAACAAGAGTTGATGAAACATTTACTGAATAAAAAAGAATATTGCTGTTCAACAACATGTGTCCGGCTGGTAACTTTATATCAGTTTTCAAAATGTTACAGCTGATGTACTTCCCTTTGAGCATTTCCTTAATGTCACTTTGTGGGGTTTTTGTTTCAAGGGTCAACAATGTCACCATTACAAGAGCAAAGTGACAAGAATCTATATTTTTGACATGTATCATTTGAACATTTTAAATCTTTTTTTATTTGTGCAGGTGAAGATGAGGAGGAAGATGAAGAGTACTGACAAAGACAATGGTCCAGCTTCTCCCACAGTCCCAAGTATCACCTGTGACTCTGTGTTTGACAGCGGAAGGGAGCTAAGTTCAGATGTTTACAGCACTGTTGGGACAGGTACTACAACAGAACAAAGACAATATAAAGGTTTTGCTTCATCTTTATTTAGTACAGGCAATTTATTGATTAAACACTCTGATAACTCAAATTAAATTAATTTTACTGTAACAACTTATATTTAAATCTGAAAAACTCACACGGAAAGAAAAAAACTTTAGAAGGATCTTATTGATACAATTATTTTAAGACTTTGGCGCTCAGACCTCAGCAGGGAACATTAGCAATGAATCTTACTTTAATATGCATAAGCAGTTGCACGAGAACAGGGATGTTTCCCCCTAGCCCTGAAACTGTTGGTGGAGTGGAGATGGATGAAGTTTGATCAGTGTTTGAGCAGTGTGGTAAACAAAGAAGCTGGTGGCTATTTGGTCATAATTCGGGGATTCTTACTGGCACCACAGTCCTTGCGTGTCCTTGGGCAAAATGCGTGAGTCAGTGAGGAAGACTTTGGCTACAATGTAGCTTTTAATAACCATCAATGTGTGCGTGAATGACTGAATGTAAGTGATTTGGTCAGTCTCCTGATTTGAAAAAGTACTATATAAGTACAGACAATTCTCAACCTAAACCTGGGCCATGGGATACAGGAGTTATGTCCTCCAACCCAAGGGTTACCAGTTTGAACCCCTGCTCTGCCTGTTAAAAGTTGCTGTGTCCTTATATTGCCTACCTCTGGTCAAAGGGCCTGGTGGCAACCTTGCTTCTGCCAGTTTGCCCCAGGGCAGCTGTGCTGTGTCATCATCAGTGAGTGAATGTTTGCATGTGAATGACTAATTGTAGTGTAAACTGTCCCCTGACTTGAAGAGGCACAATAGGGCCATTTGCCTCATTTAAAAAAGTGAATGGATCTGAAAACAGCTTCAGTAGGCATACTAGTGTTTAAATTTGTATTAAAATTAAATTTGTCCTTAAACAATTTTACCGATTAACTTTTGACCATTCTGATGTGTAGATTTTACCAGTTGTCAAGGAAAAAAAAACATTTTTATCTGCAGTTTGCAGAGTTGTTGAGAGGGCTGTGTGCCGTAATCTGTCAGGGAAAAACCCTCCAGCATTCGAGGTACTACTGTATCCCAAATGCTGAACAAGATGAGATGGAACCCCTGCCCCTTAAGTTTTTTCCCCATTAGAAACCCTTCCTTTTTTTTCCACATGCACGTGTGTAAACACTCTCCTCAAGTTCATGCACAATTAAGATCTATATTCCCACTGCAGATCTCAATACTCAAATCAGATTTTTTTTTTCTGGAATCAATTTTTTTTATATATGTTTGGTCTTTCCCATAACTGCTAAGATGTTGTCAATATCTGACTTCAGTGTGAACTGTTTGCAGCTCCAAAATGACCTGCGTGCACTCAAGATTAATAACAGTGTTATGAAACGCAGCTCAATAGTAAACATGGACAAATAGGTGTCATACAGCAAAAGCTATTTAATGTGTCATTGGGGACCACTATGTGGTAAGAGGAGTAAAACTCTTTGTTGTAGCTTTATAGGGTAAGGTGACTGCCATTTCAGCACAATAGACTGTCTTGATGGTAAGACAAAGGCAGTTTGGGGGGCAGGGTTATTACCAACCTCACATAGGTTGAGTTAATTCAGAATTATATAGCGTCAAAACGACTTTTAATCAAATATGTCAACATTTACCTCTTTAGCATTCCTTCGTCCTCTGTGTCTTAGGTTGTATGTTAAATTGTATTTACAATACAAATTATGTCCCACATTCAACCGGTTCCTAAAAGCCCTTTTTTTTTTTTTTTTGGTCTTAAATAAAGTTTTATCAATGTTCACTGATTAAATCTAACGTCCCACTGTCTCTTCACTCTACCATTTCCTGCTGGGCAAATCTAAGTTGTGACGAAATCTATTGGAAAGTGACGTCCAAAAGTCACATCTAATCCACCTTAGACCTTTCCAATCAAGTCACCTTCTACAAGATCAGATACATAGTCATAATCCAGACCACACATGAATGTAGCTTCGCCCCTCATTGTACAAATGTCAGAGAAAAGCTGTTGTGGCTTATTAACGCTAAATTTGCTTGACCTCTTAATCAAAAACATATTTGAGGTTTTTTGTTTTGTTTTTTTTATTATCTATTTACAGTACGTCTTTTAACTAGCAATATATTGTAAAAAGGATTTTCTTAACCAGATAAAAAAAAAAGAGAATCAGGTATAGTTTGTTGAAGTGCCTACTTGACTGTCCTTAGATCTGTCATCTTTATGGAAAGAGAAGGCTGATTTAATTTCACCTGAAGTCTGCGCTGCGCTCTCATTCTAGTCTTTCCTGCAAACCTCCAGAAAACAAAGATGCATAGTTTGTTTCTGTGCATTCTGTGGTTATTTCTTGTGTATACAGAACTTTTAATCAAAGTATAAAATATTTACCTTGCAAACTTATCAAACTTTAAGCCATTTCTCCCCTGTGTGGTCCTGGCAGTGAGCTGTGGGAAAACAAGGGTTTGTCTTTTAGGAGAACTGGTTTTATGTGGCCTCATGATGCTTTTCCCAATAATGTTTTATTAAAACACTCATACATAACATAGAGATGATTTAGAGAGACCAAATAACCTAACTTCTCTGAGGAAGACAAAAGTATCTTGAGAAAACCGAGAAAGCATCAAGAGAGAATGATAACTCCAAGCAGAGAGACCCAATTCCAGAGGTTTTTAGTGTACCGTATATGGATATACACCTCCAAACACCATTCCATATTGTTACAAAACATTTAGGCTTTTGCTAGAAACCTGAAGATGAGGAGGAACTTCATCCTTTGGCTGAAAAATTATCCCAACATTAATTTTTACTTTATGTTCGACAGAGAAACATCAAAATAACTGCTAAGTCATATTGTGTCATGCCGATGGATTTCCAAATAAATATACCTTTCAACACCACAACAACAATCTAATAATAATTCAAACAAAAAGGTGGGTTACTCATATTCAGCACCACAACTGCACAGTTATGTACACAGGCCGAGGCAGACTTGCAGCCCAGTGTTGTCAGCCTGTTGTGTTCATTACTCAAACCGGGCTAAAACTGGGGACATAGCTCATTTCAGAGCAGCCGCAGAGCCAACCAGATAGCGAAGCTGGTGTGAGTGTGTGCAAAGTACCAGGTATCAACAGCATAACTCAAATTTAGTAGTTAAATCTAAAGGATGACCCAAAATGGGCTGATTATGAATTACTGCTAAGTAGGTTTATTAATCCAGTTAAAAATTGGTAGAGGTTTACCAAAATAAAAAGCATCACCAGATTAATAATGAGGAATGTTCAGCTGAGCCTACCTGGAATCAGTGAATCCTTCATATTCATACCTCTATTACTTACTTATTCAAATTTCATTGAACCTCCCCCTATAAAAACTCGGAAAACCCTCCCTCTCATTCTCTGGGTAGCTACTGTCCATTTCAAAAAATCTCTTTTATCCACAAATACTTCTTTTTTTGTTTGCTGTCACTCTTCTTGGTAATATCACTCAAAGACATGTTTACCAGCGAGTTGTATCATCTCCTTTTTTTTTTTTACTTTAAGCACTTCAAACTAACCGAATACCATTTGCCTAAGCTTTTAAAAGTGATTTTTCTCTGTTCATGTTGGACATACAGTTCAGGATTACTTCATATTTTTAACTCCCTTACTTTTTACAGTGTTAAAAAGTTCAACAGAGACTTTGCATGACTGTCCAATCTGAAGGACATTTTAAGTAAAATTTCTATCCAATTGTTATTTACAATTTAACAGATGGATGGATAGACATTCTTATCATGTGTTTAAGAAGGTCCCTCGTTTTTAAAAAGATCCTAGCAGAAAGATGAAACATCACTGTTCTTATTTACTAATCCACATACAGGGAAATAATAGATGGGTCTCTTCACAGTGTAGAGAAACAAGATATTAAAGGGGACTGTCTGTTTCAAAAGCAGATAAACACGGATACTTTTAGGACATCCATAGTATGTAACAGCTAATTGGATAGTGCTCTTTGTGGTGCCTAGTTAGACGACCTTTTTCTTTTAAACCAGGCGCTTACATGAAAAGCTGCTTAGATGTCTGACTGCAGCACCGACATAGGCGTGAAACTCTGCAAATGGTTTTTGCTTTGCACTCAGTTTTCTGTGAAACTGTAGAACTTAATATTCCCTGTTGTATGGAAGTATATGCATGTCTGCTTGCTGTACGTCAGCAGTGAATCAGTGTCTTTGATTAGAAGCTAAACAGATGCAAGCAGTCAGACTGAATGTCTAACAGAGTATAGCATGCTGCTTCTAACTTTGATGCATTTTCTAAATGACCACCTCTGTGTGTGGATGGATGGCGACTGGATGAACGTACAATATGTGCATCATATTCCCTAAGCTCCTAACATTATAGTTTCAGGAAAATGTGTTATACTTATATTGGTTTCCAAATTTTCCATTTCTGTTCAGTTGTCAAGATACCAAAATGGTTGTTATGTTTTATCTAAAACAGCATATAAATAACTAATGGT
>NW_015151324.1:248573-252026 GCF_000732505.1 Cyprinodon variegatus
TTTCTTTCTTTCTTTCTTTCTTTCTTTCTTTCTTTCTTTCTTTCTTTCTTTCTTTCTTTCTTTCTTTCTTTCTTTCTTTCTTTCTTTCATCATAATCACTGTCACTTATATGCCTTGAGTATTATTTTGGAAACATGGGTTAGTGCATTCACTTGACCCATAAATACATGTCTTTATTTCTCAGAATATTTAACAAGCTCAGCATTTGAAGGACTCTTACACAAACAATTGACAACCAGCTTACTCAGTTTTCTCTCTCTCTAAATGGGAATATATATCTGCTTGTCAAACCGGGTCAAGTTACATTTGTTTTAGTAACCAGCACAAAATAGGACCATTCCATTTCAATTCAGACATTCTACAGGATTTTTTTTCGTCACACATCAAAATCATGAACCTGTTGTATCACACTTCTCTTACTGTGTGTGGTGTAGTTGCTCTTAGCTGAATAATCAGTGTTTCTTTGCAGTCTTCTTTAGTCGCAGTCAGAGCCCTGCTTAAAATAATAGTTCTCTGATTATTCATATGAAAAAATGTTTTTTGGTAATTGACGTTACCAATTATTATGACGTGCAGGTGTCACATGTAAAGTTTCATTAAAGAGAAAGAGATGTGCTTTACTCACAGTAGGGTTTCTAAAAAGTACTGCACCCTTAAGACATGCTGACAGGCTTAGTGTTTAGGAGAGAAATAAACTGGGGGGAAAAAGCAGGTGCTGTTTATTATTTGACTCAAACATTCCTTGAATTCTGCCTTTAAATGATGTTAAATTACTGACAAAAACAAAAAGAACATGTCATTACATTAATGTTTTTTGGTCTACTTATTTCCGCAATGACTATTTGTAGAGAAGCTTTACTTTCTGTAAGGTCTTGTTGTGTGATTTTGGGTTAATCTCTGTGAGCAAACAGCAAATTTAAAACTGGCTGAATTTTGTCCACCTACTCCAAAATGGTGGTGGCCATGAAACATGCAGAAAAAGAAAATGTGAAAGGACTACTTAAGAGTCAGTGTTTGTGTGTGTGGTTTTTTTTCTTCTGAGCTACTGCAGTGATGTGGTGCATCATGGCAAAAGGCCAAGGAGAATGGAGAAATCATAAAAAAACATGTTCATTTTTCCACTGTTTGACAAAGACTGTTAAAATGCATAATCAAATAATACATTTACTTAATTCTTACACAATTATTTACTAGAATTTAGATATTTATATATGTGTAGCTATTTGTATAGCTCTTTAAGTAATGCCCTATAACTTCTTTCACCTAAGAACTATTTCTTATAAAAAGATTCACTTCTGACATTTGTTGATGGTAACTAGCAGATAGAATGTGTGAAATAAAAATTTTTAGCTTCATACAGTATCATGCCTATCATCAAAAGCACGATCGAGCTGTGAAAAGGTGCCTCTGACTCAGTGAGAAGTACATTTATTAAGTGGGGAAGATTTAGATTAACATAATTTATCTATCTGAATGGTAAACATTATACTATGGATGACAGATTAGTTGATACGTAAAAACATTCATAAAAAGATTCTGAAGGAACACTGAAGAAAGTCCAGAGCAATTTAAGTATCCCAGATGTCAGGACATCTTAGAAGAGCATAATCAAGACGTTCTCTAAACTCACAATTCTTTAAAGAGACAGTACTATATTATTGTAAACACTGTATTTTTGTTTGAGATTTTGTTATAACCTGGATGTCTATATGTGTGTATATGTGCTCTCCAAACCTAAGTTATCCTCTCTGATCCGCTGTTTTTCAAGGCAGCAAGGATATCCAATAAACATACCACCAAAAAAAAGGAAGAAACGCAAAGGAAAGAACAAACATACAAACATTGTGATCCCCTGTGTTGCTCAAACATCTGAGAAACTTGAAGGATTTCTCAGTGTATTTTGGTATCGTGGGACACAGGTGTGGAGTGTGCAACCCATGTATGGAGACCTTAGTCTTCAACCAGCAATCCCAGTGTTCCAACCTACTGTAGACACCTTCTCTTTCCCCTTTTACTCCCCTCCATTTCCTTTAAGTCCTACTTCAAATTAAGGAAATTACAGCCAAAAAAAAAAATAAAAAATCCAACAAGAACAAAAAATACCCTGGTGCATTTCAGACCTAAATGACACAATTCCCAAACACATACTGCTGTGCATGTTGTATGCAGATTAGGGTAGCAATGAATGACTTCTATATTTGAGAACTGAACACATGGCTTTCAGAAGCGAGCAGGTAAGGAATTATCTGTAAAAATAAACCTCAGAGAGAAGGGACACACTTGTGAGACCAAAATGTTCATATTTTGGACCAAGAAGATAGTTTACATACAAACATACAGTTTAGCATAAAGGCTGTATTATACTGGACGTACATACATTCTGAGCGAAAATGGGACAGACAGTGTTTGCAGCTTTTTATACTCTCTAACTTTTCCTCCTGTACCTAATCTTCTGGCCAACTCTCCAACATAAATCGTAAGACGTGTCCAGTTGTTATATCTGCAAACCCTCATCAGTAGGAACTGTTGCTGGTTGCATTTCAATGTTTTGTTCGTTGTTACTTCTTATACTAAATGATCTTGACTTGAAAGTTTAATAAGTTTTTTAATAAGTTCCAACTTGTTGATCAGTAATTCTTAGTGAAACTAATCAAAGAGTTAGTCCAAGTGAGTCAACAGGAGCCATTCCAAGTATCTGTAATCAAAGAAAAGTGATCAGTGTCAGTGCAGTTGGACAGTCTAGTTAAGAGCACATTTGTCAGAATCAGGATCAAGTGATGTAAACATTACGCCTTTTCGAGGAAATTTTACAAGAAGTTGTTTAAATTCCGCACCTCTGCCATATATATAACGAACATGTCCAATCTGTTGACAAAACTGGAGATCTGTTTTTGCTTTCAATTTTAATTTTAAATTCATGATGAAGATTCCCTTGATTGAAACGCTGTATGTCACTGAGATCTTTCCACCCCAATAAAGGCTTTATTAAACTGATTTATTATTTTCTAAAGCTGTGAATCTTTGCATGGCATTGAAAGACAAGATAGATATACATTAGAGCAATTGGATTATGAAACAAACAAAGGACACAGTTGCACCTCTGTGGATATCACTTTTTGATTTTGAGCTTTTCTTAGTCACAGTTTTGGGAAAATGCAAATCAGAGCTCTATAATTGTTTGACAATGAACAGAACTTTTTCATACCAATTAAGAATTTCTATACATTCTATATTTCCTTAAGCATTTTTTTTTCATGTTCTCAAGTAACTTCTTTTTGCAAATGAAATCACATGTTATTTTAATTTCAAGTGGTGCAACATTCAAAGCTCTGCTTTTCCAAAATTTTGAATAAAAAATTTACAGAAAAACCTACATGTAACTTAAAGCTACAGTGTGTAATAATTACAGGCATATAAAGTCAGAAATTTAATATATTATACATAACTATGTTA
>NW_015151324.1:253290-306899 GCF_000732505.1 Cyprinodon variegatus
AAAAAAAATATGAGTGCAGGATATTTTGCATAAATCATGTTTTTAGTTTCATTTGTTTTTGTGTAATCTTGCAGTGAAAAAAGGCCCCAGCCTTATAGATACCCAGTCCTCCTTCCAACTCCCAAGAAACTGCAGCTTTGCTGACGACCTAGAGCTGGAATCAGAGCGAGAAAGTGAACTGGCTCCAGCTAGCACAGTAGCACAGTGAGTTTGCCATCACTCTTCTGCAATCTTCTTACTTTAGAGGGTTTATGTGGGAGTGAATCTTAAACAGCAGACACGAGATGGTCTGCTTGTATTTATTTATTTTTTTGTCTGTTTTCAATTAACCTTAGTAAAATGCAAACCCCAGAGGGTTCATGATTCTATACTACAGAGGATCCCTAGTGTTTTCTGAAGCACTTACACAGCTAGTGACAGATACAAGGGACTGAGTCCTAAGTAATCGCAATATAGTATAGGTGCACAGTAAGTAAAAAAATAAGTGTTCAGTTATGACACATGGGATTCACTTTCTAAACACCAGTGCAATGATGCAGAGTGAGAATTGCACACAGCAGTTTTGCTGGCAAGATAACTCTGTGCTCTGTTGGTCTCCAAAATACATAACCAGCTGTTCTCACAGAACAAAACCCCATCAAATCCCATGTTAAATGGAATCATTGTGAAGCACACAACTAATTGGGGTAATCATGGCAAAAGACCACAGTGCAAAATAAATCTTTTTAAGTTTCTTTATAGTTCCAAAGTTGATTTGAGAATACGTTCCAAAATGTCTATTGTTTAATTATATAAATGGAGGAAATGTTCTGTTAAGGGTTTTACAGACATCTAGGATTCTTGAAATGCAATGATCCAAACATCAATTGCAGTTCTTACTGCCAATATTACAGTACAATATGATTTTGAAATTAAAGATTACTGGGCTGCTGAGAGTTTCTGCAATAAACATTTTTTGTTTTGTTTTTGGGCAAAGATAAGAATATTTTTTTTTTGGTTTTAAAAAGTACCCATGAGGCAGAAAAGAAAATGCAGATATTGGTCTTTTTTTCTTTTAGTGTTTCAGGCATGTCTCTTATGTATGTTGTATTTATTTAAAGCTCCACAGATTTTCAGATGATAGAAGGATATCTTTTTATGTAGAAAATTATTTCTGCCATACCTTACATGACAGAATTTTAATGCTACAGTAACCCAATGTTTCTTCCACCATTAAATATCACTGGAAGATTAGGTACAAAAAGTCATTTCTAAAACATCTAGATATCTCTCTGTCAGGAACTTGTAAATGTTTTAAGCAGCATGGTTTTCAATTCATTTAAGTTAAAGTTCCAATTTTGAGATGTTTCAGCTTTGATGTAGAATTCTTCTTTTTTAGTCTAAAAGTAAGCTTACAATACAACATGCAAATCTAAATATATTAAGCATTGTTTTTTTGCTGAGTTTATATTGTAATACTTTATATACTGCCTCACTTTTTATGAACATAACTCAATGTTGCCTCTTAATTCACTTCTGTTATCTTACTTTTAAAGTGCCTTATAACAACTATTGTTTTGCTGATGCCATTTTTCGGCTCGGATACCGATTCCCAATACCTGGGTGTGCAGTATTGGCCAGTACCGATACCATACCGATACCATCTGTTTAAATTGATGTGTGTTTATATATGAAGAACTGCATACTATTTGGATGTAAAATAATTGCCATCATGGCTTTGTCAAGCTGTTGCCTACCTTTGCGAAACTAATACAAAGTGAATCCAGCAGAACTTTTTATTGCCTATCTGGAATGGGTGACAATAGTTGAATAAACTTTTGGCTCTCAAAATGGTATCGGTATTTGTTGGTATTCGCCTTTACCGATACCCCCATTTTAGTGCTGGATCGGGGCCCTGCCCGATACTGGTGTCAGTATCGGCGCAGCACTAATAACAACACATCATATCAGATAAGTTTACAGAGATAATTGCTTTAAGTCATACTGACACTTTGCAGTTTATGGGTACTCAGCTGATCGCATCGAGTCATTGATTTTGTGGAACTTGCATCCCCTGGATGGTGTTATGGCTAAACAGAGCACCAGGCCAGATGTAGCTGCTATGATGAAAAAAAGCAGTGAGGGTATAAGGCTAGAAGTTGAACTAACATATAATGCAACATTGGAGAATAGAAGTAGAGTGGGGAAAAGTCGCCTCTATGTCCTCAAGGAGTCTAAGCCTATAGCAGCATAAAAATATAGACAGTTCAGGATAACCTAAGTCACTTCAACTATAAGCTTTATGTTAAAAAAAAAGTTTTAACTCTAGTCTTAAAAGTAGACTCAGTGTCTCTTCTAGGAACCACTAGTAAACCTGCAGATTGAGATTGAAGTGCTCTGTTCGGAACATAGGGAACATCAGATCTCTGGTAAAGGATGGAGGTTGGTGGAGGCAAGAAGGGAGCTAGGGAAAAGGAGACTGACACAAGAGGTCAAACAAGAAATATCAAAGAACTCAAATACAATCAAAAATACCTAGAACACAAGAATGGAAATTAGACCAATGAAAACTCAGATAAAACCATGACAAGTTCAGCCTTGAAGTGGCAAATTAATGCACTAGTTTCTTTGCATCACCCCTGGACAAAATATTTGTAATCTTGCAGTATTTCAGAAATAAAAGAATAAAATTACATAAACCTGTTTTAATATGGGGTATAAATAACAATTAATGATCAAAAATAACACCAACTTATTACCAGAGGCCAATTCAATGGCATCCAGATGGAGTGCCTGACTAAAAAGCTTCTAAAATAATATTGTAATTGTATGATTTTGATTATATGACATTGATTGTATGAAATGCAACACTGAGAACTAAAAGGACAAGTACAGATACAAGTCAGTTTTCTGTGGCCATGAGGGATATCATCAGTGACTTTCACCAGAGCTGTTTAAGTATAACAATGAGCCCTAAATCCTGACTGAATTGGATGTAACATACAAAGTGAAGGCTTAGATGAAGATTTTAATTTTCATAACTATGAAAACTTAACTGTATCAAAATCCAATACTAACACAGTTCATGTTCTTTAGTTACTGCCAATGCTGCCTCACTTACTGAGGATGAAAAAACTGATTGTAAGGATGTCAATGATTGAATTCTAAATAGAATTAATCTTATTTTGAAAGTCCTCCAAGTTTAACTGACTAAATACCATCTGAAAAAGCAGAAATATGTGTTTATTCTACAGAAATAATAATGTGGGTTAAACACGTCTGATTAAATTTGATTAGACTGTAATTACAGACTATATAATACAAACACATGTCCATGGTCAAACATTAAACAACAGATACAAAAACTGTCACTCTTTTATTTTATAATTTTATCACAAGATTTCAGCATTTTAGCTTGTCTTCTGTTAAAATTAACTCTGCAAGCTTATCAGATTCATTTTACATAATAATAATAAAAGTTCCTTTGAAGATGATGACGATCATGATGTCCTTAATTTTCTTTTAATACTTTCATATAGCAACATTCATTAATATTATAAACGTCTCAACTATTCAAACTTCATTTTGAGAGCATTTCAATATCTGCCGATGAAATTAATAGAAAACGTGATGCACTGTCTGGGCTTTGGTTTTATCACTAAACCATTTTCCTTTTATTATTAAAATGATTTCTATAATAGCCCAGAGATCAAATAATTGACATTTCATTGTGTTAATTTGACCACTTGTTATGATAGCCAGATCTGAAAAATCAGCCTTTGAGAGGTCCACAATGAGACTCTTACAGACTTTGTTCCACAGCAAACATGACTCGCTGCCTTCCCACCAGACATTCATATTCCCTGCTTTTTCACAGTAATGAACCTCTATAAGAATAAGTTTAAAAAAAATGTCCTGAAACCTAATAATGCCGGCTAACTGCCTTACAATCACTATGGGCTTTTTCCTATTTTTCTCCCACCTTTGTTCTTACTGTTCATCACCTTGGTAACGCTAAAAGGAAGCTAGGTAATGAGGTAGAAGCTTTGATGTAGACTGCAGAGGCAAGAAGAGCATGCTTCATATTTTGGTTCATATTTTCTTTGGCCTTTTTCCTGATACCTATTACACTGAAACAAATATCTAAGAAAGGCACAGAAGGCCATGGTTTAATTTCATGTTTTTTGCAGGAAATGTTAGTGTGATGCATCTACTGAGAAAGTTTGTGATATACGAACTAAGAAGCAAAACCTCTTAAAAAAGAAAACCTTTTTGTCACAGTTTGACAGAGTCGCATCGAAAAGCCATCCGTGTGATACAGAAAATGCGTTACTTTGTGGCCAAAAGAAATTTTCAGGTAAGAGCACATTTTTTTCAATTACTTTATTATGCTTTTTTTTAGCTATTAAATTGAAAACTTTTTTTCTATCACGATTGAACAAAGTAGAAGGATAAAAGTAGCTTTTGCCACAGCCAACCCTCTATTAAGCAAGTAGGTAAATGTTAACCCTGTTCTCTTTATTCTAATAAACATGACAAAGCCCTTTAATAGAGAGGATAGACATGAAGAAAACATAAATATTAAAGACGACATTAAGCTTTTCAACTGATACAGACGTTTACATGAAAACATAGAGACCTAAGGGCTCAAACTGAGGTATGTTTCTTTATGCACTTATATAGAAAGTAGATTGTCTACATGGCCCTGAAACTTATACAGAGTTTTTTAATGAATGCCTAAAGCAATCAGTAACAAAAAATAAAACAAAATGAAAAATAATAAATAAAATAAGAGTGAGGTTAGTTTGTGGATTACTAACTAAACCCCTGACCTGCATCTAAATGTGATCACTTTTAATAAATATAAAAAGATGTAAGAAGGTAAATACATTAAGCTTTGGTGTTGCTGAAGGGGCCTAGCCGTGCTGTGAGTCTGAATTTTTTTTGACAGTAGCTTACTTTGGTCACATACAAAGACTTTCCAATTAAATTATGGCACCTTAGGAGCTTATTATATTTAGTGTATATGTTTAAAATTTTGGGGTCTTTTTGTGAGGAAACTTAAGCATTTTGTGAATTGAAAGAAAATAAAACATTGCACATGCACGTAATAGAGTTGCACATACACACAATGACAACAAATAAAGGAATAGAGTCAGGTAACTCAGCATTTCCCCAGTGGCAGTATGAAAAAAAGAGGAAAAGTCAATTATGAAGTGTGCAAAAGTGTGTAAAGATATTGGATGCCGAGATGGGTCAGAAATGAGTAGTATTCAGAATATAATGAAAGAACATTGGTCTTTACTGAAGCTGCAGCTAAAGCTGTGAAGCTGTCAAGGTTATTGATGCATAATTTAGTATCTTTTGCCAGCAGATGACAACATACACCGATGTTTTTGTCAGCGGCTAGGTGGAAAAAGATTTTTGCTACTCAAAAATGACAAAGTAAACACTATCAGGTGGCGTATATTGGTTTATTTGCAGATTAATATATATATATATATATATATATATATATATATATATATATATATATATATATATATATATATGTATGTGTGTATATTTATATATATGCATATGTGTGTATGACATGTAATGTGACTAGGCCACTTTTAAGAAAATGTTCAAATGACTTTTGTCAAAACTGGTTTGGAGATATATTATTAATATAGATTACTTAGGGATAGACTAGAACAAAGGCAGATAATTTTTTTGTTATAAATATTGCTCGGGAAGGGTTAGTGTGTTTTTTGGTTTCCAACTAAGTAATAAATATAAATATATAATATATAAATATAATAAATAAATGTAATAAATGGTCCATCCCTTTGACTTGTGCTGAACACCAATGTCCACCTCCTTAACCAGCTACTGTATGTAGATACAAGGCCAGCAAATTAACCATTTAATTATACTCAAACTCTATCATTAAAATATTTTATGAAATACCCGTGGCACATTTTTAGAAAGTATTACATTATATCATAGGTTTTTGCTTTTTTTAATTTTTATTTTACCACACAAAGCAGTGAAGCAGTACCTAGCATATATACTTTAAAACTGAAAATTACCTCTGTATAAAGCATTAGTAATTGAAAGCGCAGGTAGTTTTTGAAATTACTCATATGAGAGTTGAACTAAACAAGACTTCATTAATTATTATTTTACATAGTTTTCCAGTGCCTTGTCGCCACACCTGCAAACATGTAATTTCAGCATATTTAAACCTCAGTTACAGATGTATATTTATGAACCTTATCCAGGATCTAAAGAACATCCTTACAGGTCACCCACACCCACTATTAGTTGACTTGCATTTGTCTTATGACAAAAACTCATAAGCAGCAAACTCCTATAGGGTTTTCTCCATATTGGCCAATTAAAGGAAAACTGATTGAAATTGCTGTGTACAGAATTAAGCTTTGGTGTGTGGGTTGTGGATATCCCCAATGAAGCAAATGTGCACCAGTCTCAGCAGCAGATATTTAGAAGTAACAATAGCACAAAGAAGATTAAAAAAACTTTGCATTGCTTTTATTCTTTAGAAAAATTAGATATGTCTGTAGAACAAAGGTCTTAAATATTAATGAACTAATTATCTTTTTTTTTTTTTTTTAGCAAGCCCGTAAGCCATATGACGTTCGAGATGTAATTGAGCAGTATTCTCAGGGTCACCTCAACCTCATGGTTCGAATCAAGGAGCTACAGAGAAGGTATACTCTTGCAGTACAATATGATTTTAAGATGTTTAATACATTAGCACCCAGGAGTACAGTAAAGTGCTTATATGAAAGTGCTTATAATTTATATAATTTGCAAGTATATTGAGAAAGGTTCCCTATTCCTCTGTCAACATGTTTTGCAGATCAGAAAAGAGGAAATATGACAGATGAACCACAAGGAATCTATAAATATTCTTCTGACCTGGGCCCTCTTTTGTTTCTCTCAGGCTAGATCAGTCTTTAGGGAAGATGACTTTGTTCCAGACGGGTTCAGGTAATAAATCACTCCAGTTCTACCTTGAAATGGATGAGATAAACTGTAAAGCAAACACTGCACCTAATGGTCTATTTGAAATGTCACTGTCTAATGTCAACCTCTAAAGACCGAGCCAGAGATAAAGGAAACAACTCTATTGGATCCAGGCTCAACAGGATGGAGGACAAGGTGGGAACTATCATTAGACATGAACACTCTTCATTAAAATTGCATTTTCATTTTTGATTTTCCTTTTATTTGTTAAAAGAAAAAAAAAACTCATATTCACAGGTTTTAAGCTTCTATGAAAGAACAGCTGGGAAATATCCATTAAGGAGAATGTTAACAGCATATTGACATTATCAACGGTTACAGGGCAAGTGAAAAAAATTTCGAAGCCAATATTAGTTAAAATAGCAATTTAAATTAAGACTGTTGTAAGTGTTCAAAAAATTCTGGTTACTGCTCTGACGTGTGGCATGAACTGTACCGCAGAATATAGTCAGCATTCAGCCATTTAACAGAGAATCAGTAGCGAGTGGATAAGTACAGGTCCAGCATGGTTCAGTGCTTTTCAAATAGTCTGTCGATACTGCCAGAAAATACCACAGGAGTTTGACTTCCATAAAGAAATTGTTTTTATTGACTGATATACTGGTATGAATGAATGTAGGTGAAAAGGGAGAAATGAAGCAAGAAGCAGCAGTGCAGGAACCAAACTTTAAAAATTTTTACACACTTTACACATTTTTACATTTTACTATGAAGTAACACACACATATGTGTACAGTATATATGTTTGTATATACATATATATGTATGTATACAGTATACATGTTTATATATGGTAAATGGTAAATGGCATGTACTTATATAGCGCCTTTTTTCAAGTCAGGAGACTTGACCAAAGCGCTTTACACTACATTCATTCACCCATTTACGCACACACTCACACACTGATGGTGGCAAGCTACATTGTAGCCACAGCTGCCCTGGGGCTCACTGACAGAAGCGCGGCTGCCGTACACTGGCGCCACCGGGCCCTCTGACCACCATCAGTAGACAATGCAGGTTAAGTGTCTTGCCCAAGGACACAACGACACTGAAAGTCAGAGCCGGGGCTTGAACCGTCAATCCTTTGATTTCAGGGCAAACTCCTACATCCAACACCACTGTCGCCCCACATATATATACATATATATGCATATATATGTGTGTGTATACAGTATGTACATATATGTGTATAAATATATATACATTAGGGGTGGAACGATTCACAAAATCCACGGTTCGGTTCGATTCACGGTTTCTGGTCACGGTTTTCGGTTCGATTCGATACATGTTGATTGTTACACCGAAATCCCATAAAAATTTATGAAATTAATGAAAAAATCCCCCAAAAAATAATGGATTGTAATTATTTTAAATGATCCGCAGAAACCCTGGATCATTTCCGTATGTTTTGCTGCTTTGAATTTAATCATCTGGCGCATGCTCTAACATCTCCAAGGGACTCAGAGGGGAGCAGACGAAGCCACAGTGGGGGCTGTAGGCTTTGCTTTGAGCAGCCGGTCTGGAGCGCAGCGGGGCGGAGCGGGGGTTGCTGACGGAGTATGAGGGATTTCGGGGTTAGCATGACATGTTGCTGTTAGCATAAACAAAACGTGTTGCACAATGCTTGCACACTGTTTTACTTTTATCCACAACTTTCTTTCCGCCGTCACCATAGGTCCCTCTAAATGCAAAGCGCCCCCATACAGCAGACCTATAAAGTGCTGCTGGCGCGTCTTCCAACTCCTGTTCTTTCCCACTCGCCAGTCCGACACAATTCTCCACAACAACTGATTTTTTTCCCTGCTACACCCGGCTAAGCTGCTTCGATTCTTCTTCTTCTTGTTTACTACTGGCGGTTGGCTTTAGTCGCAGCACCGCCACCTTCTGCTCTGGAGTGTAATCGCTTCCCCTATGAGAAAAAGGAGCAGCGCATGAACCGAACGAAACACACGCGAACCGAACCGAGACAGTCGAACCGAACGATTCTGACGGTTTTCATAAATCGTCCCATCCCTAATATACATATATGTACAGTATATATATATATATAAACGCACCCATCGGGGGCAGTCTTCCCCCCTTTTTTTCCTCTAAGCTCTGGTCCTCTACCAGAGGTCTGGGAGTTTGAGGGTTCTGCGCAGTGTCTTTGTTGTTTCTAGAACTGCACTCTTCTAGACCGAGGTGTCTGATGAATTTCCAGGGATCTGCTGTGACCACTCTTCAAGTTTGGGGGTCACTGCCCTGAGTGCCTCAATGACCACGAGTACCACTGATGCCTTGACCTTCCAGGTTTTCTCCAGCTCATCTCTGAGCCCCTGGTATTTCTCTGGTTTTCTTGTTATTTTTCCCTAATGTTGCTGTCATATGGTATTGCTATGTTAACCACAATGGCTTTCCTCTGCTTTTTGTCCACCACCACAATGTCTGGTTGGTTTGCCATTACCATTCAATCCGTCTGTATTTGGAAGTCCCATAGGATCTTGGCTTAATCATTCTTAACCACCTTTGGAGGTGTTTCCCCTCTTTGACCTTGGGGTTTCCAGCCCATACTCTGCACTGATGTTCCTGTATACTATTCCAGCCACTTGATTATGGCGCTCCATGTAAGCTTTCCCTGCCAATATCTTACACCCTGCAGTTATGTGCTGGATTGTCTCAGGGGCCTCTTTGCACAGTCTGCACCTGCGGCTTTGTCTGGTGTGGTAGATCTGGGCCTCTTTTGCTCTGGTGCTTAGGGCCTGCTCCTGTGCAGGCATGATGAGTGCCTCTGTGCTGTCCTTCAGTCTGGCTTTGTCTAGACATTGGTAAGATTTTCTGATATCTGCCACTTCAATTATGTTCTAGTGGTACATCCCGTGTTGAGGCCTATCCTCCCATGACGGAATCTCTGGCACCTTATCTTCTGTTCCCCATTGTTTGAGACATTCAGTGAGGATGTCGTCTGTTGGAGCCTTGTCCTTGATGTACTTATGGATCTTGGATGTTTCATCCTGGATATTGGCTCTTACGCTCATTAGTTCTCTGCCTCGTTCCTTACAGCTGGCGTACAGTCTCAGGGTACTGGATTTGGGGTGGTTCCCTCTGTGCATGGTTAGGAGCTTTCGTGTTTTAACGTCTGTGGCCTGTACCTCCTCCTTTGGCCAGCTTATTATTCCTGCAGGTTATCTTATTACTGGTAGAGCATAGCTATTTATTGCCCGAGACTTATTCTTGCCATTGAGCTGGCTCCTTAGGACCTGCCTTACTCTTATTCGTTGGAGGTATTTGGCCATAGCCACTTTCCTTGTTACCTCTTTGAGGTTGCCATTTGCTTGTGGGATTACAAGGTACTTTTAGCTGTCTTCATTGTCTGCTATTTTTCCTTCTGGGAGTGAGACCCCCTCTGTGTGAACTACCTTCCCTCTCTTGGTTACCATCCAACCACACTTCCTCAGTCCGAACGACATCCCAATGTCTTTGCTGAAGATCCAGGTGGTAGTGATCAGTGAGTCAATGTCTCGCTCATTTTTAGCATACAGCTTGATGTTATCCATGTAGAGGAGTTGACTGATGGTAGCCCCGTTCCTGAGTCGGTACCCGTAGCCAGTCTTGTTGATAATTTGGCTGAGGGGGTTCAGACCTATGCAGAACAGCAGTGGGGACAGCGCATCTCCTTAGGATATTCCACATTTGATGGAAACTTGAGCAAGTATCTTGCCACAACCTCATTGAGTTTGTAATAAAGGTTCTTAGAGTCCTGTTGATGTTGTATAGCTCAAAGCATTCAATGATCCAAGTATGCGGTGTTGAGTAGTAAGCTTTCATGTAATCAATCCAGGCAGCGCTTATGTTAGTGTTTTGGGTTCTGCAGTCTTGAGCAACTGTTCTATCTACCAGGAGTTGGTGTTTGGCACCTCTGGTATTTTTTCTATTTCGCTTTTGAGCTCCGCTCATGTATTGATCCATGTGCCCACTTATCTTAGCCGCTATGATCCCGGACATGAGCTTCCACGTTGTGGAGGGGCAGGTTATGGGCCGATAGTCAGATGGGACTGTGCCCTTTGAGGGCTCCTTCAGGATCAGGATTGTGCACCCTTCGGTTAGTCATTCAGGGTGGTTCCCATCTCTCAGTAGCTGGTTCATTTGTGCTGCCAAGTGTTCGTGGAGAGCCATGAGTTCCTTAAGCCAGTAGGCATATCAGGGCCTGGTGCTGTCCAGTTTTTTAATACCTGAGACTCTTTCTTTGATGTCTGCCACTGTGATGTTGACTGGATTCTATTCGGGCAGGTTGCTGTGGTCATCTGTCAGAGCTACCAGCCACTGTGCCTCCCTGTTGTGTGTTGCCTCCTTCTCCCATATCTCTTTCCAGTACTGTTCAGTTTCCAGCATTGGTTGTGATGCTCCGTTTCCCCGTTTCAGCAGTTGTGATACAAAAGATTCTAAAACAAATAATTTAAGCTCTAGGTTAGAGAAATTGGTTCCTGGTATGTTTTTCGAAAGTGCTTTGTTGAATGACATATTTCATCTATTTGCCCTTTAAATACATTTGAGAGAGATACAGTCAGCAGATGTTTTACTAATCTTGTTTTACTGTTAGAAGATGCATTTACTGTTCTGGCAATCTTTTTTTATTGATTTCAGTGAACAGTTGGCAGATTCTTAACTTCTAAATTTGTATATTGTTTATTACTTCCCTACTGGGAAAAGGTGTGTGTCAAAATAGTAGTATGACATTTGCTTTCAATATTAAAGTATGTAATCTTCTGACAGGATTTACCAAGAAGATACCCCTCTTAACTTAAAAAAAAAACCTCCAAGGAAATTAAAAGTATTTAAATGTATTCTTATGTGTTGGAACTCTCATAGATAACACACATGGACCAAACACTGAGCCGCATTGCAGAGTCCCTCACCTTCCTGCTGGACCAGAGGGATGTCACTGGTGGTGAAATTAGAAGCAAGCTGAGACCTCGGCTCAGACGAACCAGTAATGTTCTCCCTAGTCAGGACAGCTTGCCAAGTAATGACCAGCTGTCGCCTTCATCCTTCTCCAACAACACCAGCACTGTGCAGTGCCCCAACCCTCCACTCAACTCCACTGCCAGTCAGGATGAGAGCTGGTGAAACTTGAAACTATACATCCTCACAGCCTTCACGGTGTTTGCTTATCTGTTTATGACGGGTAAACACACACTGAATAGACTCTTCAGTCTACGATGGACACATGTAACTACAGCTGCATTCTGAAATACTGACATGACATCATGAGTTTTGTTTTTTTCAGAACAAACCTTCACCAGGATGTGTAGCATAAGTCAGGATAAACATCTGGGATAAATCCAAGATAGCAGTTTCTATCAAGTCATGTTTGCTGAGCAGTTTTTATTTCCAAGGTCCAATTTTGATATATTTATTCTCTCAGATTGAATCTCTAATCTTTATTTAAATTATCTCTATCTTTTAGAGTTTTAAAATACCATTAAATGGTATTTAAAATCGAAGGGAAGGGGCTGTTCCAACTCTTTTATTTCCGATTTCTCCTGAGTGGTGCCCGACTTTAGATTAGATTAGATTAGATTAGATTAGATTAGATTAGATTAGATTAGATTAGATTAGATTAGATTAGATCAGATTAGATTAGATTAGATTAGATTAGATTCAACTTTATTGTCATTACACAGGTACAGGTACAAGGCAACAAAATGCAGTTTAGGTCTAACCAGAAGTGCAATAGCAGCAAGTGCAGGATAAATAATGGTTCCATAAGTACAGGACATGGATTTCTACTGAATAAGTATAGAGATGAATACCATTATAAACAGAATTTTACTGATAGATTTGTCCTATGAATATAATATATAGATAACTAGTGTTATGAACTAAATTTACAGCTGGATATGTATCGAATATAATATACAGGTGGATATTACTCTAAAAAGGGTTTTTATAGATATGTACAATAGCATAATTTTATTATAACAGAGTTTGCAGGTAGATATGTACTATGACTATTGTACAGATGGCTATTACTATAGGCAGAATTATAAGCATAATATACAGATGGATTTTACTATAAAATGAATAAATAAAGTTTGGACAGAAACTATCTGAATTAAAGTGCAGTGGAAGGTAATTGCATACTACAGTTAAAGTACGGTATTGTAAATGTATATGTAAACAATTGGTACCGTGAATAAGCAGTCGGCAGTTCAAATCAATATTCAGTCAAGGTGAGTAGTGCAAGATGCATGTAAACAATTATTACAATAGTAACAGTCAGCAGTGCAGGTGGACATTAAGGTCTTGTAAATAACAGAATAACAAAATGGAGATAGGTGTAAGGAGGGAGAGGAGAGTCTATCAGTGAGGATTAGAGTTCAATAAAGAGACAGCTCTGGGGGAACTTTATACGAGTGAATAAAGTGAATCTGATTGGTCGTTTATCAAGGGGATGGGATTGTTGTTTGCGGAAGGTTTCGCAAGCAAGTATGGTTGTGGCCGGTGTCTCTGAAGCATCTTGTTAACTAGTTAGCAACTTAGTGCTAGTAGGTTCCCAATGGGAAATTACATAGGGACCAAGTAGTACTAAATTAGTGACTTAGAAACGACACTTTCAAGGAACACTATGGACAGCGGAAACATGCAAGAGGAGGAGAGTTTAGTGTTGGAGGTCGTGGATGTGTCTCCTCCATCATACATTTTCTATTTAGAGGAGGAAAGCGGGGACAAAGATTTTGTGGAAGAGGACGCCAGGGCAGCAGAAGCTTGGTTTGGTGTAGAAGGCTTACAGCCATACATGTTTGAGCCCTTGCCTCGCAACACTGCCAGTTCTGTTAGCTCTACGCCTGCTGAAGACACAGACGTCCATCCCCTTGAACACTGGGATGTAACCCAATGGTAAAGTAAAGGATTCTTATTTCTTATTTCAACTGTTGCGTATATTAGCTGCGACATAGGAATCAAGATGCTATGACTGAAAAAATTAGATTGACAGATGATTGTTGATATATGATTGGCCGAATTTAGGTGCACAAGCTGACGTATAACAAACTGGCCTGCATAAAATAATGAGGGAAAAAAAACAGATTTAAAGACAGGATTTTTTAATCAATTGAAATTTTGGGACAATATAGTCTGATTAAGAGTACATTTATATACGTACATGTTTATCCCAGAATGATTTGACATTCAAATATGACTCCCCTACCACTTTAATGGAATTAAATGACCCCACATTCAAAAACGGCTTTTTGGCAGCATATTTTTCTGTCAGCAAAGAGTCTTGCTTTGGTTTTTACATTTCTCATAGGTTTCAGGTGGGTTTAAAAGTTTGCCATATTGTTGAAATAAGGGCACAGTGAGGTTCAGGTTACAACCACACCTTTGCTCCCTGGAATGATTCTGATGTCGCTGACAGTGACGAAATGCAAAAATGTAAACAGTCCACACTATTATTGTACAGGTGCAAATAGAGCCGATGTTGTATTTTTCACACTGTTATCGGAAAGTTACCTTTTTTTTTCCTTTTTGTTGCAAAACATGATACTGATAAATCTTTGTAAGCTCCTTAAAGGAAACCGAAAACAACTTATTAACAACTTTTATAAAAAGCTTGAAACCCTACCTACCCTCTCCTAAATTCTTTTTTTTTTTTTTTTTTTACAATAATTGCAAAATAAACTAAATTGCCGTAACTCCTAAGTTTTTCCTTCTTCTTTTTTTTCTAAATGTCACATTTATTTTCTTACACTAGTGCAGGAAGGAGCCACTCTTTCCATTTAAGATTTTTTATTTGTTTTTATGATTTTACTTAAGTCTGCAACATATGTTGAATTTATATATATATATATATATATATATAAGAACAAACTTAATGTGTATTTTTACACCTCTTTAATTCTTTTAATATATGACATTGATATTCATTATGAATAGTTCACCTTGTAACCTGAGCAATGATGTTGCATTACTTCAGATGTTATAACTTAAAATATTGTAATTGAAAATTTTTCAAGCTGCTCCCTAAAAATTTGGCAATGCCTCAATACGATATAGTACATTTAAGTGTTCTGACTCTTTTTTTCAAACATTTCTGTTACATTTGTGCTAAAGAGGAAATCACAATGCCTTATACATTTCTTCAAAATTATTTAACTTTTATTCTACATGTCTGGGATACTCTACAACAATAAAGACTTAAAATTGAAAAAAAATGTGGTGGATTGAACAATCTTGCAGAGCTTCTTTTTGGTATTTGCAGCACTGAGTGAATTCCATTGCTCTGTACTTGTGACATTCTAATGACAATAAAAAAGCTGGAAAAAAAAGTTTGATTTATTTTTGCACCTTTTTCTTTAGCTTATTCAGAAAAAAAATACCAAGCTGTAACTAATTTAAGCTCTTTTTCAGGATTTTTGCAGCAATATTTCTTTCAGTGCTACAACAAAAGGGTTGGGTTTTTATACAAAGAGTTCAATGCATTTTTTTACATAAGTAACCTTTAGGCAGCAGATGGTGACCTCACTCCAGCTGGCCATCCATGGGGTGCCGAGGCATTCCTTCACACAGCTGACTACATAGAGAAAGGCCCCAAGTGACCATCTGCCTCTGATGACCTACGACAATAGGCTGAAACCTCCTGAAGTGTGCTGGAAGACTTTGGCCTTTGTGCCGACTGGGAGCCATTGACTGAGTTTTATTACATTGATTGTTTCGAGGGTAGAGTTCTGTCTTAACAGTTTTATTGGTCTTATTTAGGTTATAAACACTCAAAACCAGTTTCTTAGGCTTACACTTAGACAACTTTTCAGAGTGTATTCAAAACGAAATTTTGTTTAGTACAGCTTTTCAGAAAAGTACATGAAAATTTTTCATTCCATAAAGTTGAGCAGTGATGATATGTAAACAGTGTGGGAGAAAAAATATGGTGCAGAAAACGCATTGATATTGAAGTTCAGAGCATTTATACATATGATGCTCATACATATGATGATAATATGCAGGTTTGGTGTTATCAGTGTGATGCATAGTTCGTCACATGATTAGAGTTGTTTTTTTGTTTTTGTTTTTTTAACAGTTCCACATGGCAACAGTTTCAAATGGAGATTTTACACAGATAACATGCTAAATCTAACTCTTTTTTTTTCTATCTGTCTCTGTCTTAAAATAATCTAGAGTTGAAATCAACAATGATTTCAGTTGCTTCCCTAAAGGACTCCTTATCAGATTTTCAAAAGAACCTTGGTTATTTGGACATATCTTATTTTGAGCAAGCTTAACTCAAACAAAGGGTTTAGATGTATACTAAAGTAAAATTTTATTAATTGGTTTTTATTTAAAAATTGACAGGCACTGTGGTGAAATGGACACATTGTACCAAAAAACAATCAAAATAGGACAGGAAAACAAAAAGAGGAAAAACCAATTCACAATTTATAGAGATAAATTATTTATAAACGTTTCATTGGAGACAATTGTTGTTGTTTTTTTTGAGAATTTGTAAAGAAAAGTTTTGTGCAACAAAACCTTTGGTTGTTGCATGATGTTGATTATACAGAAATCGCTTCTAAGCAATCACCTACCAATAGTGGGAAGGAAGTGTTCTTTTTTTTTTTTTTTTTATAGGAAGAATCCGCCAGCAAGGCAATTTATGAAGTATCTGGCTGAGGCTTTTTTCTCTGTTAATGGATTATTTCTAATATCTTTACAGTAATATGTCATTATATAATATAATGTTTGAAATTGTTTGTGAATGGAGAAAACATCAAGGTTCATGGAGATCAGCACGGTTCATAAAACATTGTTCTACAATAAACAAAAAAATTTAAGTTTCAAATTTTGAAAGGCCAAAATGACCAGAATTTTCTTTAAGACCAAACCTTTGAACACAGTTGTCATTGTTTTGGTCTTACTTCTTTTTGTTATGATGAATGTGGCTTGTAAACACCTTTCATTGTACTTTATAAGAACTGCACATCCAAGGGAATTTTTTTTACTCATTTAAGTTATGAAATTTCAAGCAAAAAAAAGTTTCGCCCTTATTTTGAAAAACATTTTTATTGAGTGAATTACATTTTGTTCTGTATTCTGAGCTCGCA
The DNA here is from genome assembly GCF_000732505.1 of Cyprinodon variegatus. Taxonomy (NCBI): domain Eukaryota; kingdom Metazoa; phylum Chordata; class Actinopteri; order Cyprinodontiformes; family Cyprinodontidae; genus Cyprinodon; species Cyprinodon variegatus. The sequence goes on from NW_015151324.1 coordinate 270,381, forward strand.
TCTTACCAAGAGCACAGTCCTCTCATAAGAGTAGAAAATATCAGTCTAGGCTGGGGCTGCTTTGGGTGTATGTCATTTCGTTGAGTTGAAAGGAGACAAAAAGGAAAGAAAAAAGGAAGGTCCTGTGAGGGGGTGGAAGGACGTGAGGACTAATTTGCAGGTGAATTAGATGACACACTTTCCTTTGTGGCTATTATGCTGCTCTCCGGCCAGATGGCTCTCCAGCTCCTTTCAGAACTAGAACCCAAACAAAACAGGAGCAAATACGCAAACACACTTATGAGGGATTTATCCTTTCTAATGGGCTAATTTAAAATTGCTGTTAATGGTAATGAATATAATTTTAAGCCTGGCAGCACATTCCTTATAACTGAGATTATGAAAGTCTGCATAATAAGACTCAGAAAATGCAATTACTGTCTAGCTAATTTCTTCGTTTGGTTTCTAAATATTCAGCTCCTTTAAGAGAGACTTTTAGGGACCCATTAATCTGTGGCTCTCACCTAAATACTACCTTATAACCAGAAGCTACCCTGGAAAAAATGTTAAACAAAAAACTAACTAGGAGGTAAAAAATTACATGCCAGTAAGTTAAACAATATTCTACAGGATGTTGTACATTTATAAATTAGGTTGTTTTTTTAAATGGAACTGAGAAAAATATGCTACTTTGAATTATTGAATGCTATTATAAAATACTTTTGCAAACATTTTCTGATTTTATCTTGACCATCATTAACTTATGAAAAAGATTTATTAATTTCAATGATGCTGATTTAAAAAATGCTGACATATTTTTTGATGTGCTTTTAAGCAAGCTGAGATTTAGTAAATTTTAAATATTTGTAAATTTTGCCCATAGATTCTAAAATTTCTACTAAAAAAATTTTGTTTTACATTATAGCTATAAATCATGTGCTTTATTGATTATAAGGGGATTTATAAAGTATAAATGCATGACTCACTCTTTTGTTAGGAAAATTTAAGTTATTAAGATGCAAAAATGTTGTTCATTAATGTTTAAATAAAATAGGGCTAAAACTGAGCTGATTTCAAAATGCACATTGATAAGTAGTTCTATAAAATGTGAATTGTATTGTAGGATCTTCCTTAAGTGCAGCAAGCCATTGATGTGTTTTTGCCTTCAGGGTAAAAATGTCCCCTGTTTGGCACATGTCATTCAGCCCAAAGCTGCTTGATAAGGAGAAATGCTGTAATGTATTTTTTTTTAATTCAAGATGTGAAAGGAAATTGATAAGGATTGTTTTGAATGAAAAATTACAAAAAGATAGATAATTCATTAGCAAAATAATTAAGTGGAGTATTGTTTTTGGTCTGTAGGCTACAGCAAATGTAATATACTGAGCCAGATCGAAATACAATCATAATAAAATCTACAGTATCTGCAGTGGCTTCAATTACTCTGTTTATTAAATCTGCAATGAATGTACACATTTACAAGCTTTTAATTTAAGAAGTTTACAGGTTCAGCAGAGCTGATCATAGATATTCAACTAAAGTAGGGACAAGAAAAAAAATACAACATTCTTTCAATTAATACATCTATAAATAAAGTCAAATAAAATAAGACAAACAATTAGAGATTAAATAAGTAGTTTAAATAAAATGATGGTTTCCTTAGTTCTGTCCATATAATTTGAAAAACAACATGAGGGATCCATTATGTGTTCATCTTATGGTCCGGCACTGAGTTTCCTTGTTGAAATTGGTCTGAAAAGTACTGCTGATGCTCCTTGCTTCTATTGACCTTCTTCTCTTTGTAAAATAATCTGCAAAGAAGAATAAAAAGAAAGAACATTTTAGAGATTTAAAGCTTATTTTGTGACTTTTTAAGGTTAGAGGAGAGAAAATGTGAAAAAATTTTATTACCTGTAATTCTTGCATTCTTTGAATTGGCTCCAGGTTTAGAGAGTGACCTTTTCCTCCGGACAGGAGTCCTTTCAGATTGACACTTAAATCCGTTGGACACACTTAAGCAGTTTTCTTGGTTGGAGCCAAACGGATCGTCGTTATTGCTTACTCTGCCTTCATCCTTGGTTTTTGGAAAATTTACATCAACCGTTGGCTGTGGGGTCTCCTGATAGAAAACGGAAACACAAGCCGCAGGTATTTCCTCCCATTGAAACCTGCCAAGCTGTGGTGTCTCAGACTGGAAGTCAAAGTTCCAGCGCCGGCAGTCCTGCTCCATTATCTCCTTTAGTTTCAGCTGTAATTCTTGATGTAGCTGTTTGTGGTCTACTGGACCAAAGAGGTTCCGGCGAACAGACTCTATGTGTCTAATATTCATCATTCAAAAATTTCAAAGGAGTTTGGATGGTATAACTCTTCTGGCAGAAGATGTTGCGGATGAGTCCCTCTGCTCTGCTCTTTCCATCATGATGCTGCAGGATATTTAAAGGCTACAGAGCACACAATGTTTTGTTTGTACACAATGAGCAAAGACTTCTGATTGGCTGCAGCTGTCAGTAGTAGTTCAGAAGCAACAGAGGGGGTGGAATCGGATCATTGTCTGATGAAACCCATTGATACTCTAAAAGCCTTAAGTCTGCCTTGACAGGCAAAGGTCAATTTAGAATTATCATAACAATAGTGATGTTTTTCCTACTGAGGACACTGTTGATGCATAGGCCGGAGATACTTTAAATCAGGTCATACTACACCCTCGCTTCCTTCCATGTTGGTCTCCATTGTCATTTCAGCACACTGGTGCAGTGGAGGCTTGTGGAGTTTTCTTCAGAGGGGCTATACATTTAAAATAGACGTATTCCAGAAAGCCAGTCAAACATATACTCAGTTATCACACCAGTATATTCACCAGTATATCCACATGAATGCCAACAACAGAAATATAGAAAAACCATTTATAAAAACAAAAACTTAATTTCATGTATAATGAAATTATAATGTCACATATTAAGTTTTTTGTACATAAATCTTGAGGCTTTGTGAAGGCCAATCTTTTTTTTTTGCATGGTCCAATATGGTGCCACAAAACTAAAAATAAACAAGAAAAGGCTGTTTCGGAGAAACAGGGAAGAGGAAATGCTTTTTTCCGCTGAATGAAAAAAGAAAAATTTGCCAAAGAAACTGAATAAAGAAAAAAAAAAAAGTAGAAATTAGCTTAAGAACATATGACAATGTTATAGGAAGTGATCACAGACTTTGAACTGCAGAAAACAATTGAATCATCAGAAGATTTTGCTGCACCCTGGGATCCCCAATCCTTTTGCATTGCATAGCAGCTACTGCAAATGTACAACATTTAACGAGAGTCAATGGCCAAAGATTTTTATGCCCTAGGATGGACTGGAAGGGAGTCAAATGCCGATTGTTAGCAGGTCAACCCGTGTTTGAAACACCCACATTGACCCGCTAATTTGGTTGGGAATGAGGTTTAAATGTTTTTTATTGTTTTGTCCTTTTATATGTCCGAATCCCTCTCAACAGTGCTGCAGCATGTTTATCGAATGTAAGCCGAGTTGTTTTGGCTAGTTAGATCAGATGCGTCTGCCGCAGTATGTTGATGACCGTACGTTGCATTCAAAGTTAACGGGTGGACCATGGTTTGATGTTCCCAGTATATGCCGATCAGAGCTGATTTTAACCCGGGTTGCTAGCAGAGTCGTTTGACTCTGGTCAGTGAGCCGTCCCTACTGCCACTAAATGCTGATGGTTGCCAGGTTTGAATGGGTTTTTTGGCCAGTGGGAAAGGGACATATCATTTAAATTTGAAATTATCTATCCTCTGTGTTGCTGAATAAACAAAAAAGAAAAGAAAGAAAGAAGATTTTTTTTAAAGACTCTTATGTGGTAAAAATAGGAGTTGTCCTACTTAGTGCTCTGTAAAAAAAAACTAAAGTGCAAAACAGGTACAAATGTAACAACTAGCTATTGATTTCATTGATTTATTCTGCTATACCAGCACAAATACAAGATAAATAAAGCAAATATATTTCATGCTTATTGTAAGATTTTTAAATCTAGTATGGTGGAGGAAAAGAGAAACATCTTTGTCTGCTCTGTTTATGTATGTCACAGCAGTCACAGCAGACTAGATGGAACACATTTGCTTTGCAATTAAAAAACCAGAGCAGAAATCAGTTTGATTTAATTTAGAAAGACTTCCTTTAAAATGGCCTTACATCAAAGTAGCCGGGACTAAAAAGTATGAAACAAAAAAGGATGAATTTTAAAACAGGATTTAGAAGAAAATTACACTTTTATAAACTTTGATGAATCACATTATGCATCATTTAGCCGTCCAGACTGGATCTCTTTTTACTCACATCAGAGTGAACAAAATGGTTATAAGCAGGACTCTCTGAACATGAGGACTAAATAACCCAAGATTTAACTACTGGTTTCTAGACAGGCAGATGACTACTCTAACACTCTAGGATACTCTAAGAACACATTGTCCTCTGAAATGTTTAATGTTCCACAATATTTGACGTTTATTAGTGCAGGTCTTCTACTTTGATTTTTTATGTACACTTTAATGGAGTGACAGCGACTTAGAGTTTGTTTTGTAACCAGCCGATTGCCGGTTCAAGCACCTGCTCAGTCTCTCGCAGTCATTTATATGCTTGAGCAAGACTCTTTACATTACCTGCTTTGCCTTCTGCTGAAGGGCATATTTGCTTCTTGTTGTAGGTAGCTTCAATTAACCATCAATGTGTGTATGCAGGGGTAACTATTGCAGGAGTTCAAACCAAACGTTAAAACAAAGCAGAAAATGTTAAATATAAATGTGAGGTGGTTGTTGGAACGGCTTGTCTGATTATGAGTTTTATGCTTATTGCATCAACACAGACCACAGGCAGGGTAGTTTGAGATGACAATGTCCTCTTCTTAAAACTAATGTGTACAGTGACCACAAGTTTATAACCCATTAGCAATTCTGCATCTCTCCCCTCTTGGAAAGCAAAGTGTTTAACCTTTTTTCAAAAGAAAAGCTTTTTTTGTCGTTCTTCAGCTGCAAACCAGACAAGGTCTTATCAATACAAACTACAAACAAAAAATGTATTCAATTTCAAAATAGATTCCGAAAAAAATAAAAAAAAATACCGGTAGATTGATAATAGACAGACAGACAGACAGACAGACAGACAGACAGACAGAGTAGAGTAGAGTACAGTAGAGTATAGTACAGTAGAGTAGAGTACAGTAGAATAGAGTATTCCTTAAAAAAAGAGCCCTGACCATACAAGCTCACTAACTATGTCTTTAATCTAAACTTTAAGCAAAACGCTCGGTTACACTAGCAAAGAAAGCAATGCCTGAGTATTGGAATGAAACTATTAATCTATCGAAAAACTTCTTAAACTATTTAAAATCTACTTAACATCTCAGTTAAACGGAGCAAGGACGCAAATTCTTGTGACCATGGTGTTCTTGCCTTCTGTGATCTAACTACACATGACAACTGATATATAATACACTAATGATGTAGAATCTAACAGATCGCCTTAGGAATGCTGTGAACCTGTCATGATTCGTGGCACTAGAGCTGGTTTGATTCAGGACTAAACACAACTGTCAGCTAGACCCTGTTTCCAATCAGCCTCCATCTCATTCCCCTGTTTACCTGATTATATACTGTAACTAGCTCTCTAACCAGTCACTGATGCCTGTCTGCCTGCCTGATTCTGACCCAAATCTGCCTCCTCATTCTCTCATCCTGCCTGAACCCTTATCTGACCTGTCATAGTGTGTGTTTGGATCTCTGACCTGTTTCTATACCCTGACCTTGCTCTCAGATAATCGTCTAGATTGTCTCTGGTTCTCGGTTCACCTGGCTTTGACTCTGAACCGGTTCTCGGATTATTTACTCTGTTTTGTCCCCTTGATCATTCTGCCTGTCTCTGCCCATCTCTGACCTTGTACATTCCCATGGACCAACGATTAACTGTCAAAGAAGGATTCCTTCAGATCATTCTGGACGGATTCTGGAATCCTCTGGAAACCCTGACCTGCAGCAGTTCCACATTTCAATAAACTGTTTAAACATCTCCTGTTGTTCTGGTTGAATTCTGAGTCTTCCTTATTCTGGTCATTACAGAGCCACAGGATTCCCATTACAGATCTCTTGGTAACACATCTGCAGCAGCTGGATGATCCTGTCAATAAGGGTTAAAGTATCTCATAGAAGTTTCCAATTGCTCATTTGAAATAGGCTAGTATAAAAACTAGGTTGATTTTAAAGGCAAAAGGTAGTCCAACTACATAAAATCAAGGTGTACGAAATAAAGTCGATAATATGGGTTTAATTTGTACTTCATATTTAAACCAAGATTATTTCATCACATTCATTGATCCTCAGTTTTATTTCCGGCATACTCTTTGTAGTGGTGTTGATAATTCTGCAGTATATTTTGTGGTGCCCCCTTTTTGTCAGTTCAGAAATGACAACTAATGCAAAAAGTATGCCACAAATCTATAGAAAAAAGCCTCCTTAAATACTAAAGGTGTGGTCCGGATGGGAACAGAGCAATGTGGCTAACCAACATGCAAAATAACTGTGCACAAGAGCTTCAGGGATTGGCTCGGAAGCAGAATATCTTTATGCAACCTCCTGATGGGCCAGGTGGTTTACCTGAAGGGAAAACGTCTCAGTCTCTCCTGCTGTGGTTAAGGTGAACAAGGGGAAAGGTTGGTGTCGACCATGCCGGAGAAGCAAGACACACCTCTGGTAAGTGCCCGTTGCAATGTCTTTTACCTTAGTTAACACAATCCAAATGTCTACATTTAAGGAAACAACAACATTTATGGCTGTTGCAGTTTTTATACTTTTTTTTTCAATTATAATGAACAAATATGGTAAAATTAATTTAGGAATTAAGTATTTCATAAAGAAAATAATGAGACCTTAACCTGCAGAAGATGTAATAACTGGTGCACTTTTTTAACACCAAAGTACACATTTTCTCAGGGGACTATGTATCATAAATTATATCCTTGCATTAGTAATAACAAAAAAGAGAATACATTTCCCTTAGAGAAGCACCTTGAAACCAAATAAACAAATAGCTTCAATTATACAGGTTAAAGGCCTTTTCACAGAACGATGCTCAGCGAGGATCATTTTTGCATACCTTGAATTGTGCATTCTATAGGTATTTCCTTGTATTTGCATTTGATAAATAGCTATTCTGCTTTGTTAAAACAAGTCCAGTAACAGCTACAAACAGCATTTTGTAAGAATCTGGGAAAAGTAACAGGTCTTCAAATGGTTTAAAAAAGAATATGGCAAATATCAAGGTAATAGCCTCTACTTTACCCTCTCTTGTGTAACAGAAGCAGCTAACAAAGCTTCTGCATTGTGATACACAAGGTTGTTTAAAATGTAAACCAATTTTTTACTCCCTGTAGTCAAGTCCCCAATGACGGACCTTAAATAAACTTTATGGAATGCAAGCATGAACTGAATTCTCCCTTTAAAACATTTCCTCCCCCAAACCCAACAGAGCCACATGGACTCAGCTCCACATCATTCTCCCCACCTTTGCATGCAAATTATCCTGTTTGCATGTCCAGTAGTCACTTTCCTCTCAGACCATACCTGTAGTCAAATAAAGGCTTCCATACTAAGCTGCCTCTATAATATCAAAGATGCTGCAAAACAGACATTAGCTTTCATTCCAAAGTACACAGAGGGACATTTTTTCCTTTATATGATTCGGACATGCTTGTCTCTTATTTTACTAACAATCTTTCATAAGTGCCTGAATGGCCATGCAAATAAGACTGAATGATAAAATTCTGTGCTTACTGAGGCAAAGGGAAAATCTTATCAATAAAAAAGGAGTTTCTGTAATGACTGGGAGCCATGTATTTCTAAGAAATGTTTGTTTGCAGTTCTATCACATAGTTATGTCCTAAATAGAACATGAAATCAACAGTTGTTATATATAAATATATATAAAGAGAAACAATGTATTATATATACCAGATCATTGTAAAATATTAACTGAAATGAGGCAACTGTTGTCATGGTTTGGTGTTGTTTTTCCTCAATACTTGAAGAAGTTACATGGTTTCAATGACTGGGCCATAGTTCAGTAACTGAAGATGGCACAACATCTGCACGGTTGCCTGAAACAGTTGTGGACAAGCTCTGTCCTCACTGTCTCAGAGAATTTGAGAACCTTTGCAAGGCAAAATGGACAAACACAGCCCTTCCAATATGTTGGGTTTACACAGAGATTCACTAAAGAGACTGAACACTAAGTTATATCAAAGAAATGTTGTTTGTTAATATGAGCCCTCATTTATGCACCTAGGCTGTTTCAGGATTTTATTTTCTTATATTTTCCTCTAAGTGTATTGGTTTTGCAGTTAAATATTACAAGATATGTATCACATTAAAGGTCAAAATGCTTTCAGATTGTTTTTATTTTTTTTAATTTAATATTTTACATCACCATAATCTACCCTTTTATCAAAGTTATTTTTTTATAGTCCTTGTAAATATAAATAAATAAACAAGAAACTCACACGAGTTTCCTGTTATATAAGTCCACCATATAGAGTCCAGTATCATCTCTTTGATGGACTATGGTTGGTGTATTTTCTGTGCTAGAAATTATACTGGATAATATGCTTTGCATATGAGGCGGGAATGAAAATTGTGCCAGCTTTGCATTAACCACAAATACTTATTACCCCCCATCCATCCATATATGGATGGTGAGTGAACTCAAATGGATTTAGTGGAAAACCGATCTGATGTCTGGGTATTTATTTGTTTGCAGAAGCCACTGGAGCCACAAACACGATGCCTTCGGTGTGGGGAAACCCTGGAGTGGTCAGAAGAACACAGGTGTGTCAATGTGTAACAGAACACAACAATAATGTGAAAAAACAGAGAAGTCCTGAGTAAAACTAACTTGATCTTTTACTGACATCTATTGCTTAATTGCAAAGAAACTGTTTTACTTCTTTCAGATTGGTGCATTAATATGGAGGCTTTCAACAGGACGCAAGCATTTGTGCATGACTAAAAAGTCTTAACTAGATCCAAGTAGATTTTTTTTAATATTCATGAGAAATAGTCATTTCTAAGCTGCTGAATAGAATGCTTTGTATAACAATGTAGCTCTTAGCTACATTGTTGGTAAGGAGGATTAGTGACAACACAGCCAAACCACAAAGCACTCGCAGTTCCCCCGTTGATCTAAAATACTTATCTAAAATCCATACAGATTTTGTGACTTTAGTTTTGAATTTCTTTTTATTTTATAAAAACTTGGCAATGTAAAGTTCTCATGAGGCATGCCGCCATATATACAGTATAACAATTTTATTCACAATTCTTTATGTAAAATTACCTTTACTAGAAACCTTCCTGGAGCTGGAACAGCCAGGAAAAAAGATGTATGTCCCCTTTACAATTTCTATGCCTGGATTCCTGTTGCTTGCATGACTGCCCCTACTGGCGAGGGGGCATCTATAGGCAGTGTCAAAAACAATAGCTGAGATTAAAAGTGTTTGGGAATTAAAGGTTTAGATTATTTAAAAGTACTTTCCAATTCCATGTTTCAACAAGACAGTAATATGATTAATAAATGCTTTGTTTTTTAAGGATTATTTAGGATGAAAAACTGAACATATGTGGAGTCAAGATTTCATTTAGACAGATGCATGTGTCATCTACTATTTGCTCTAAACAGACTTCTTTTGGGTTTTTTGTGAAATTTAATCTTTTACATGATTAAAAACATTAATATCAAAAAAGGTGACCTGGGAGGATGGTAAATTCAGTTTTCAATTGATGAGTTACAGAGGAAAGTAAAAACCCTTCTTTGTTCCCTTCATCGTGTTCACTTAACCAGGTGATTAGTCCCTCAGGTGATTAGTCTACATTGTGGAGCTGGAAACGGAAATGGTTGGAACTGATCTTTGTACAGGCCTTTTACTTTCTGGACCTGGATTATCCACCACTGATGATTTATTTCACTCAGGGGGAAAAAGCAACCCAAACAAACTTGACTATTGGTAAAACAGGCTGTTCTATCCCTATCAACAACTGCCAATGTTTTCACTGGCAAAAATTCTACCACAAAGATATATGAGTAAAAGCTTTGTTACAAACAAAGAGCAGTGGGTAGAGATGAGGAATATGACTAGAACATGGGAAAAAAGATGAGGGAGGAAAGTGAAAGATAAATGAGGTGTGTGTTATGGTAAAAGATTAGGGGGTGGGGCTGGAAAAACACTGTGAAGGATGTGTTCAGTGGGTAGACTGCTGGGTAATTAGAGGTGTGGTTGAGGCGTGGGCCTTGACCCAAAATTAAGTTAACATAATAAATTTATCAAATGATAACCATAAATCATTTACCTCATTGTAGTGTAGATATTATCACCTATTGTTTGAAAAATAAAAAAAAAAGTTTTCAGCCACATCAATGGATTTTTATAAATATAAGTGATTTGTTTAAGGTCTTGTCACAGCATGGCAATCCTATTTATTTAAAAAAATTGATCAGGCTGTTCAACATCCCTTTTCCTTTTGTTAGATATATAACATTTATGTAATGAAAATATTAATTTAATACCCCAGCAACAATAATTTTAAAGAAAAAATAAAGAAATCATTATCAATCAAATCATACAGAGGGATACCAATTAAGTTTATAGCTTCCAAAATGGTCACAGTTTTTCATCAGTGCAGAAAAGAAACTGAGATAGATCATAAAGTTAAAAGATGAAAGAGTGGCAAATAATAAAAAATTAGAGCATGATATAAGAGAGTAGTAGAGTGAGAAAAAGTGGTAATTATGTCCTCGAGCAGCCCAAGCCGACAGCAGCATAATTGCAGATAACCTAAGGGACTTGATCAAAAAGGACATTTAAAAGCAAAACCTTAAAAGTAGAAAGGATTATCAGGGTTAAGTGCAAGTTCCACTGACATCATATGACCAAGTTTTAGAAATCTTTGCAACAAAGTGAGCAGTACAATTACCTTGGTAGATGATACTGTCTTACAGGCTATAGTGCCATTTATTGCCTGGTATATTGTTTTCAAGAAGTGAGTTGGGGTCACTCTGAATTAAATGTTTCCTGTTGTGTGCTGAAGATGACTTTATGACACAGAACAATTATTGTGTCTTTGTAGTGTCCTCCTTGGCTGCTCATGTTGTTCTGCAGTGGATGAGGCTATTGAGAATGTAGCCAGAGGCCTAGCCAACAAAATGGAGGAGAAAACTCACTGGGCAGCTGGAAGAGTGGGTGACATTGACTTTATTGGATCTACAAAGACTAAAGGGAAGGTGAGATTAATTTATACAAAAAAAAAAACATAAAATGAATGCATACAGTCTTGCAGAAATTGATTTGCCCACATGATTCTAACATCATAATTCTTTCCCTTTCATGCAGTTTGTGAGGGTGTGCAGCAACACAGACCCAGTTTTGATTTACAAGATGCTGACGGAGGAGTGGGGACTCTCTCCTCCACACTTGGTAGTGGCATTGGTGGGAGGAGATGAGCTCGCTCAGATGAAGCCCTGGCTCAGGGACACTCTTAGAAAAGGACTTGTGAAAGCGGCACAGAGCACAGGTTATAATCAATGGGCCAAAGCTAGCCTTGACTTTTCACAGCAAGAAAATAACTAGTCCCTAGCCTTTTGCTGAGTTGTGACCCAATTCTTACGCAAAAGAACTGCAATACACATTTTCATCTATCATGCTTTACCTCTAAATACATTTTCTTTTTTGTACTTTTCTTTTACACAAAGTAAATCTGTCAGTTTTAACAGAAGCTACATGTATATTAATAATGTATATTTATTAATATGCTAATGTATATTTATTTTTCTTATGTAATCTGAAAAAGAACCTTCTGGTTTAATATCAATGAGTATTTCTTATATTTTCTATTTGAATTTGTCTTAAATATGCAATGAGTTAGAAGCCAGAAAATAATTGTAAAATCATCCATATAATCATCATTGGCATAGTATTATATTAATTGGACTCTTATTATGCCCTTAAACCATTAGTTTTTTGGCTACTATCATGTTACTCTTCATCAGCAAAAATTTGTTTTGCATATTTAAATTAAAATTGTATATTCTCTAATCCTCAGTACACCCCCACTAATAATGAATGATCCACACATTTGTTGCTATCAGTGTCCTGTAATGAGGACAAGATAATGTCAAACTCAGAAAGTATATAAGAACCGTTCAATTAAAAATGTTGTAAACCCGCCACTTGAACATAGCCCTCAAATTTTCAATGAAGTTTTCAATTCCTAGCCTAGTTTTACTGTATTTTGGATAATTTTAAAATCAAAGCGCTGTTTTTTACTTAAATACCTGGGTGTCCTTTAGGGTTAAGTTTTTAAAAAATTGGAGAGGGTCCTACTTCTTTATCGTTTGTTCAATAGACCATATTTATGACATATTTATACATATTAAACTTCGAGGAAGACAGTTATGTCTAAAAGCTAAGTCTGTTTCAGAAAGACAGTGAAAAAAAATATAGTTTATCTGTTGTTTTGTAAGGCAACTTTAACCAAATATAAGCGTTTCAACCTGTTGATGTGAATCTGATCTGGTTTAGAAAGAATAACAGAGTAAATGCAAATGTTTGTATCTTATTGTTGTTTATCTGTTGTATGTAATTTTCCATGGAAAAATAGTGGTTAACATACATTATCAAAAGTTAAATATAACACTCCTGCCTTTGATGAGCGTATATAAATTTCATCTGTTTGTCTGTTCTCCAGGGGCATGGATTTTAACTAACGGTCTGCGCTTTGGGATAACCAAGCACTTGGGTCAGGCAGTGAGAGATCACTCCTTGGCCAGCACCTCCTCTAAAGTTCGTGTAGTGGCCATTGGTATCGCACCCTGGAACATGATCCACAACCGAGAAGCTCTCCTTACTGCCAAGGTTTACTCTTGCACTACAATACATTTTCACTTAAGGCCACAATGTCCTCTTTGACTTCAACACTTTTATGCTCTTCTCAGAGTCTATGCATTCTAATACTGATTTCCCTAAGGTGGATGAGCCTGCAGTATACAGACCACAGGATTTGCCCCATGGCTCAGTGTATTCCTTGGACAGTAACCATTCTCATTTTGTGCTTGTGGAAGAGGATCCCAACAGACCAGGAGCCACGAGTGAAATGAGAGTAAAGCTGCTCAAACACATCTCCCTTCAGCGGACCGGTTATGGAGGTAAACGCTTCAGGCTTCAGCCAGAGATAATCTTTTTTGCAGACAAGGGATTAACATTACTTAATTAAAATTTAAAGTTTAGATTTAGATTTCATGTTTGTAGAATAAGCTACTTTTAAGAATAAATTATAAAACCAGGATAATATTTTATTAAAGTCCTAGTTGGTTTAAATTATGCATACAATGAGCTTTATTAGATTGTTATGCTGTACAGAAATCATGCTGCTGTTTAATATAGGAATATCTTATTAGAATCCTTCATCATATTTGATGACTTTTTGGTGTTATGAGAAAAAGCACCATTCAAGTTAAATGTTCTTTTTAGGTCACAAAACGTTGCTATTCCTTATTCCAAGTGTTCAAGCTTTCCTGTGTAACTTAAAAGGAAAAAAAATTAACCTGAAATGCAAGCCGCAGAAACCTTTGGTCATTTGAGGACACTCTTCTCCTCTTCATTGTTTGAACACCATTTAGACTAACAACAGATTGGCTAACTGAGTGTAGTGGAATGATGCATCCAGTTGCAATGAGTTTTTCCCAAGAATAGAATGACACGATTGAAATGACAGTAGATTATTTTCTCTCTCCTGTTTGTAAATGCACCAATGCCATCTTTTTGCTACAACTGTAGATATTTCTGAGTGCAGGGTTTTCACCGGGCTTTCAAATGTGCTAAATTAAGATATAAAAACTGCCACTGAGGTCTGTTTCATATTTGATAAATAGCATTGCTTGTTACAAGTAATATCCTCCTCCCAGTATATTTTACCTTCCAACAGTAAACATATGTTCTGCATATTCATGAGGGGAAAAAACTTTAAATTAATTTCCCCTGTCATTCTGGCTTCACCGGTGCAATTCTGGCTGCGACTGGTTAGTTGATCAGCTTTGCAGATATCATAACAAGTCTTTAGATAATCAAGGTCTATATTTACTCTTTGCACACTCTATTTATATTCTTTCAATGTGTAGAACAAGTTTTCAAAACTGGTATAAGCAGAAGGCCTTACAAAGTAAGTGCATTTTAACAGTATACATGTTTATTATAGGTTTTTCATCCAATCAACCGCAAAATACTGGGGCTCATGTATATTATTGACGACGCAAAGTTTTGCAAGAGTGTAAAGTCGAGGGAGAAGAATACATAGTTTTCATAATTGTTGACAAAAAACAAAAAAGAGTTGTGTTTTTATATTGATCCCCCAAATTAAATACTCTATGTTTTGCTGTCTCGTAAAGGTTTTATTCTTTTCATTGCCCCCACCCATACATCCTCCCACCATCTCCCCATTCCACTATCCATTTTCTTAAAAAACCACATGGTTCAGCTATTTCATCATTATTCCAAGCTGAATTGTATTACGGGGTTCATTTTCTGCCAAACATTATTTTCGATATAGGTCAAAACATTTTGGTCTGGTCTGAAACATCTTTACCATAGCACCCATTTTTGAACAGTGCATCAGAACATTTTCCATTTGGGTATTTATAATTAATTACATCTATTGTTTTACATGCTAATACCACTTAAAATATCTACAACTATGTCCAACGACAGTCTAAAGAGTGGATTGGATTTTGTGATGCTTCGTGTTCAATAAAGTTCTCCCAGGAACCCTTCACAGAACATTTGTATTCATGCTAAGACCAAATTTCCCACATGGTGGGTTTTTTTAACTATCATAAGGAGTTTGGAAGCCTGAGTGATTATTTCATCAATGGGTGTCAGAGAAAATGGGATGGACCACATTTAAAAACAAACTACAATTTTCTTGTTGTTTAAAAAAAAAAGAAAAAGATTTTTAAATAGCATGAATATTTTTCCTTCCATTCACATCAATGCATTAGTTTGTACTGCTCTAATATGTCTTTCTTTTTTGAATAAAAGCAGAACAAATATACAGTTTCTTCAGCAAATAAATGGTTAACCCACCATATGGTGGCTGACTCTATTTACTCCTTACACAGTAAACTGATTTTAGATCTGTAAAAGACAGTAATCTGCATTGCAGGAGCAGGAAGTTTTGAGATCCCTGTTCTGTGTCTCCTGGTCCACGGGGAGCCCAGGATCCTAAAGGTAATCTTTATTTACTTATACTGTGTTATTTATTTATGTTGAAGAAATAGCCCAAAACAATTTCTTAGAAATTCAGATTTGGTTTTATTTTCTAATCACTATTGTTTGACTCATTAAACAGTGTGACTCTGAACACACTTAATTAGGCTTGAGAATCAGGCAATGTGCCATCTCCTGTAGAAGCAAGCCAAAGGCAGACAAAGAACAAACACTTCATGCTATCACAAAACCTATCTGTTCGACCAAAAAAAGCCTGTCCAGAGATTATTCTGCATAAACATGGTGATAAATGAGGAGATGGAAGACTGCAGCATTATCTGAACAATGTGGCTGTCTACTGATAACATTTTTTTCTCCTCTTGCAGAGGATGTATAAAGGCATTGGAAATTCCACACCCTGGCTGATTCTGGCAGGCTCTGGAGGCGTGGCTGACATCCTAGTCACGCTGATGAACAGAGGCTGCTGGGACGCAGACAGCGTTCATGAGCTGCTGTTGGACACCTTTCCTAATGCCCACCACAGCACGGACATCAGTAACTGGGTCAAGCTGGTGAGAGCCACGTGCACGCCAAGAGGGCAGACGCTAACAAAGATATGCACTTGTCAAGTATTGAACAATGGCATAAAAGTGGGGCACACTGGGAAACATAGTGAGACAAGCTTGTGTGTGGGTTTCATATTTATCCCAGGAAAATGTGTGATATTAACTCTGCAAGATCGGATGTTTGATGCACTGATGCTTTCTAACATTTTTACACTTTAGAAATACATACATGTGCACATATATACATATATATTTATAGATATTTATATATATGTAATTATTCTAACTAACTGTCAACCTGCCTAACAGATCCAAAAGATACTCGATCATGGGCACCTTCTGACTGTCCATGACCCAGAACAGGAAAGCTCCGAGCTGGATACAGTCATTCTGAAAGCTCTTGTCAAGGGTAAAGTTCCATTTACAGAAGAAATCCTTGGTGTTGCACAGTTTTGGATTTCTGTCTTGAAAGAGCCGTGACATTTTGTGTTCTTCACTGCCTGTGGACATGTTGGCATTTTATGTGTCTGTGTGTTTATCAGCCTGTAAGAGTCAAAGTCAAGAAGCTCAAGACTTTCTGGATGAGCTGAAGCTGGCTGTGGCCTGGAACAGAGTGGACATCGCCAAGAGTGACATTTTTAACGGAGATGTGGAATGGAAGGTTGGTAAATACTAAATGTTCGGGCAGTCTGTTTGTTTCTTTGTCCAGAGGTTTTGCACCCTCTTTACAATTCTTTACGATTGTTCAGTGTTAGCTCACCTTCCAACCAATTCAACCCTAAACTTGTCATTCAACAAGAAAATACTTTATTAATCCCAGCTGATCTCTGGTGCATTTACAGGCTTTTGGCCATAGAAAGCTTAATCTACAGTATGTGTATCAGTACTCATTAAAGATTTAACAGAAATGCGTTTAATGTTTACCACCATGACTCATTGTGTTAGTTTGTTTCATCATACCTATAATTTTTGATAAATAGCACAAATAAATCTGTTTTGTAAGGAATTAACCTCTAGATTTACCAACAGGATCAGTCTACCTTGCACAGCACACATTTCATGGTGTACCAACCAGTTCTGTTCACACAACTTCTAAGTTAGGATGGCTGTAAATTTACTCAACCTGCCAACATTAGTTTTTTTAATTGACTTAATAATTAACTTTGACTCATACGGTTGCATAAAAGCAGGAATGTCATTGTGTGTTAAAGTAAAGAAGTTTGTGACATAACCAGTAAAATGACAAAAAAATCCTATAGATTTAAAGACAGACTGAAACATATTGTATAATTGCTGCAGGCTTGCGACCTTGAGGAGGTGATGATGGATGCCCTCATTAATGACAAACCAGACTTTGTTCGCCTCTTTGTGGACAACGGGGTGAACCTGGGGGAGTTTCTTACCTATGGGCGCCTACAGGAGCTTTACTGGTCTGTGTCGGAAAAAAGTCTCCTCCACAACCTGCTTCTGAAAAAGTATGAAGAGAAGCAGCTCTTGCTTGGGGCAGCAAGGACACCTGGTCCACCAGGACACCATCCCTCTGAGCAAGGAAAACCACGTTTCACCCTTTTTGAAGTAGCCAAAGTCCTGAAGGACTTCCTGCATGACTCTTGCAAAGGCTTTTACCAAAAGATGCCTGCTGTGAGTGATTTACGCTGACTGTGACTCAGAAGTAAAGTTGATACACCTCTAACCTTATTGTTAAGATAAATTCTTAATCAGTGTGGATGTTCTATGTCCCTTTGCTTCCAATCTAAAATGTATTGTTTGACACCTATCATAGTTTGCATCTGACCTAATTTTGCTATCTCACTCTCTCAGATTGAATTTATTTGACACATGAGATATTACAGGGGATCTGATAAAATACACATTTCTTGATGAACTCAATCCACTGGAGAATATTGAATCTTTAATAGACAATTTCATGCTAACTCATTCTTAACTGGCTGGAATAAAACATAAAAGCTAACTAATAAAAGGACCACAGTTTCATATTGGTCACATCTCTTTCTACCTACAATTCCATTAACTGTATTCTTTAAAAAGATGGATACAGCTTATCAGTTTAAAATGCATCACCTAAAATTATGCTACACCCTTGTTTTAAATATAACTGTCTTCTAGTATTTGTTTTAGTCCATGTTCTTTAATGACTTTTGTGCATTAAATGTATTTTGCCTTTTGGGAGGTTTTTTTAGATGACACAAAGACAAGCAGGGAAAAAAAAAAACTTTTTTCTAGTGATAGTGTTTTTTCCCCAGAAATGAATACCATTAATTGCACTACTCATTTGTGTACTAAATGTTGTGCATCCTGTCTGCAGCTGCCCATTTTAATAAACATGTTAAATACATTCACTGCACTGTCTATGAACCCCAGGAGAAACCACCAAAGGGCCGATTGTTCCACAGCCAGAAGAACCTGCCTGAGTTCGAGGAGCGCTGTGAACATCCTTGGCGAGATCTTTTCCTCTGGGCTGTCCTTCAGAACCGACAGCAGATGGCTAACTACTTTTGGGCCATGGTCAGTCTTATCAGCTTCTTTGCTTATTTCAGTTCCAGCTTGTTGTATATCAGTCAGTAGCACCATAAATATGTCTGGCGCTGGAAAAATCCTCTCAACTAAAACTGCTAGGCTGCGTTAGTTATACACAGAGAGTGTAGCTTCAAATGAAGGGTGACAAGAGGCATGACGCCAGGCACAGAGCAGGTGTAGGTCAGTCCTGCCATATGCAAATGTCACACTAGATAAAAGAGCTCTGTAACTAGGTGAGCTAAAAAGCAATCTTATCTTAAAGAACAGTTTTGAAATGAAGGTCATGTTGCTTGCTTAGACAGTTAGCCTGAGGTAAGATAGGGGAGGTATGCCTGAAGTCCTGATGAAGTCAATGTGAAATATATCCTGATATGGGATTGAGAATGTTTGATCTGTTTAAATGACATAAATCATTGGTAATCCATTTTTGTTTTAAACCAATTTTCATGGCCACTTTTTTAATAACTCCTCTAGCCTTCCCTGTAGTGAAGCAACCAATTATTGTAATCTCCAAAGTGATCACCCTAATGTGCTCCTTCCTGGCTTCTTATTTCAAATATTATCTGAAAGTCTGGTAATTGCATGCAGTGTTTGCACACTTCTACTGCATGTCGTTTTGCCTCTCGTGCTGAGTTCTGTATTTTTGGTCTACTGCTGGTGTACATAGAGAAGGTTAACAACTACGTACATGTAAACTAGTGTCGATCAAAAACAGGGTTATTAAAAAAAAACATAACAGATTTACATATTGTATGACGAACACCTTTTAACTATAGAATCTGAACCGGTTTTGAAATGTTTTGATGCAATTAATCTTTCAAAGTTAGCAAAACTATTGTCATCATCTAGGCCTTCAACTTGCATGTTAGATCCAGTTCCAGCCAGGTTATATATTGAAGTATTCCCTCTGATTTCCACCCTCATTTTAGATGTTATTAACCTATCCCTGTTCCAGGGATATATACCAACGGCTTTTAAGGTTGCTGTAATTAAAGTTTTACTTAAGAATTCAATTATCGGCCTATATCTAATATTCATTTCTTATCTAAATTTCTTATGAAAATATTCGGTGAACAAGTGTGTTGCTACATACACCATGATTATCTTTTTGAAGAGCTCTTGTCAAAGTCGCTAATGATATTCTCATGGCATCAGATAATGAACTTCTATCTGTATTTGTCCTGTTAGATCTCAAAGTGACATTTGCAAGATTTGTTTTAATTTTCATTTGGAAAGACCTAAATATTTTCTAGGAATTAAGGGAACAGCACTAGGCTTGTTTATATTGTATTTATCTGATGGATTTACAGTAAGTTTAAGTGATCAGTGATAAGTGATGTAAGGGATCAGTGCTAGGGCCAATTCTCTCTACTATATAAATGCTCCTAATTGGTAGACAGGATGGGATTCATTTCCCCAATACTGATGATACTCTGCTAAATCCAGATTAAATTAAGCCTTATTTAGACTACAGGCATGTCTTAAAGACGTAAAAACCTGGAGGAGTGCTATTTTGACCAGGACCTTTTATTTAAATAACTTTTCAAAGAGGTTTCTAAAATTTCCTTCTTTCATCTGCGGAATATTGCAAAATTTGAAATATCTTATCCAGATGTGATTTTAAGAAACTACGGTAGTCTGTGCTATGTTACTTCAGTGCTGAACTATTAAAATTCTTTACGATCATAAAGTCCACAAACTGTTATGAAAAGCCTTCAGCAGATCCACAATGCTGCAGCCAGAGTTTTAAAAAGAAATCATATCTCCTATCCTGGCTTCTCTTCATTGGCTTCCTGTTAAATCCAGGATAGAATTTAAAATAATCCTTCTCACATATAAAGCCTTCAATGGCCAAGCTCCATCTTATATCAGAGATCTGATTGTTCCTTATGTTCCTAACAGAGCACTTCACTCTCAATCTGCAGGTTTACTAGTAGTTCCTGGAATTTCTAAAAGTAGAATGGGAGGCCGAAATTTTAGTTATCAGGCGCCTTTCCTGTAGAACCAACTACCAGTTTTAGTCCGTGAGGCAGACACCCTATCTACTTTTAAGGGTAGGCTTAAAACTTTCATTTTTGATAAATCTTATGGTTAGAGATGCTCAGGTTATCCTGAGCTATCTCAGTAGTTATGCTGCTATAGCCTTAGACTGCTGAAGGATACAGAGACCACTTTAGACCATTCTACTTCATTCTATATCTATTTTCCCATTCTGCAGTATTTTATTACAACTTTTTACTCTCTGCTTTTTCTCATTACAGTAGCTTCATCTGGTTTGTTCCTGCTTGGATGTGACACCATCCTGGAAATAAATATCAGCTGTGCTGCTGCAATCTACACCTTTGTTTATAGATGTTGGAGCTTGGCCTGTTTTTCAGTGTAGTCCTGTTTCTCTAACTGTGACTAACTGTATGTTCTCTCTTTCATCCTCTGACATTGGAGCTGACTCAGAGCTCGTCTGCTTGGATGCGTGCTTCCTGGATAAGGCCATTTTAGAGTTGGTTCATAGTTACCATTTGTAGCTCCCCTTCGTTCTATTTGTCTGCCTCTGTCTCCCTGTACCACAGTCGGCCTCAGCAAATGTTGGCTCACATTGAGACTGTTGTTTCTTCGTGTTAAAAGGGAGGTTTCCTCTCCACTGTCACTACTAACTGTGAGGGACTGCTGTCGAGTCAATGAGTCGATGCAATCGGCTGGTGTTCCTTAGACAGAAACTTTGAATCATTCTAGATGAATACTCTCTGTTAAGTGCCTTGAGATAACATTTGTTGTGAATTGGTGCTATATAAATAAACCAAATTGAATTGAATGGAACTGGCCTGCTCTCATAGGCTACAGTCTTTCTATTTAAAAAAAAAAAGCTATCAAATGTAAGTCCTAACCTTCAAGCAAACATTTCTACATCAAGGGAAATAAAATAACTTTTTGTCATCTCTCAGAGGTAAGCAGGTTTATTCTGATCATAATTAGTTTTACCGTGACAATCTTAAGATATCTAAAGGAAGTGAAGTGGCTAAGCCTCTGGAAGCACATAAAGGTTTATTAAACAAAATGAATGCACGTAACTTTTTACATACAATGATGACTCTATCTAATAACGTTAAGATGTTTCCCCTGAGGCCAGAGCTCACATTGAGGTAGAAATGATCGCCCTATACAGTTTAGAGGCTGTTCTGTATATCTCCTCAGGTCTTAAAAGAAAGAAATATTGCACTACATCGGTAATCACACCCAATGAATTTTAAACAGTGTGATATAGACAGGTCACTCATATTGTTTCTAGTGCTAACATTTCCAACTGTTTTTTGTTAATTATCTTAGAGTTCCTCAGTCCCTTTTTTCCTCTGAAGTATGGAAACACATGTTAATAATAACTATTATGTCTGGTGATAAGGAATTGTTTAACATTCTGTCTCATGCACTGAAAGTTAGATTCTGTATAAACTTCAACCAATCTTTAATCATGTTCAGGTCCAGACAGTCAATAGCTTCAGTGTATTCCAGTAAGTGATTAAAATCCTCTCACAAAGATGACAATCAGTGTTTTAAACACATCTGTACTTTCAATCAGAAAATCTAACCTGTTGTAAATGAAGTTCCCTGTAATAAATTACTTCACGTTCTTTCAGTTCACGGAAGTGAACTGAAATTGAACCCTGGGAGGAATGAGAGGAAAGCTAAATGAATTCTAAATTTGATAGTGGAAAGAAAAAAAAAATGTTAAAAATCTTTAGAGAACAGAGTAGGGTTTTTTAGATCACAGCATAAAGGTAGAAAGAGATTTCATAAATAAAATTTGATATGATTGTTGAGAATTTTTTAAGTCAGTGTGTGTCTGGCACGTCACAGATAATATATGTGAAACAAGCACTTGAAATGGAACGTGAGAAAAATTGAAATTTCCCTCACTTTTCTGTTATATAGCTCTGTCTGTTTGTTATCCCTTTAATTGATCCATTATCCGAACAGAGGATTTTAAGCTGTATGCTCTAACTTCCAGATGGAACATAACAATGACCTAATGGTTTATGAAATAGCATCTGCATTCATTCATTTTTTTAGTTTTATTTGGAAGGTCAAAGGTTGTCTTGGCCATTAGCTTTTTATTTTAGGATGAACAAATTTGGACTGTTACTAAATCATGAGTGTTTTTAGACTGTTCTGAACATTTTAAGATAATCGTAATAACAAAAAAAAAGGGTTCAGAACCATACTTTTAAACAGCTCTTTAACGTTTTCCTGACAAGTAAATGTTACACAGTGTCTATGGCTTAAGTCTTAAGAGTCAGTTCTTATATTTGTCCACAAAATAATTTGTTAAAATGAGGTTGATGCCATATGCAGAGTGATTGAGATGCAAAAATAAATCCCTACCAAATCACTAGATGTTTCTTCCAGACCTATTTCTTGGATCCAGCTTTCTTTTAATCCTTCAGGGCCCCGAGGCGGTAGCAGCAGCTCTGGCAGGATGTAAGATTCTGAAAGAGATGGCACGCCTGGAATCTGAGGCTGAGTCTGCACGCAGCATGAAGGAGGCCAAATACGAGCAGTTTGCCCTTGGTGAGTTCTTAAACTGTCCAATGATAAGAGCTGACAGTGTGGTTATGGAGCCCAAAGGTCAAACATAAACTCACTTACCTAAAACAAGCATTGTCTTCAGAGAAACACAAACAATCCCATCCAATCCCATTAAAAGAAAAAATAAGTAAAATTGAAATCTAAATGTAGAACATTAAAAAACAATGATTTATTTGGTTAAAACTTAACTGACTGTTCTTTATTTGTTCAGATGTCTTTGGAGAGTGTTATTCCAACAGTGAAGACAGGGCTTATGCTTTGTTGGTGAGAAGAACACACTGCTGGAGTAAATCAACGGTTCTCAACTTAGCAACCGAGGCTGATGCCAAATCCTTCTTTGCCCACGATGGAGTTCAGGTAACAAGAAGATAACATTTGGCCTCTTGAGATTGGATGTGTTCTTACTTAACCTGTTCTTTTGGTGCAAAGTTGTGACATACTGTAATGTATATATTTAGGCTTCTTTGTCTCCTTCTCGCTACTGTTATTAGTCAGTGCATAGTATTCCCTTCAATACTTTATTTAGTAAATATTTTCTTCTTCCTAAATTTCCCTTTGAGACATGTCCTTCTCATTAGAAAGTCATCAGTGAGAGTTAATTGGTAGTCACTATCAGCAGGGAAAGTTACTGGACAGCATATAAGATTTGTTTTTGTTTTTTTCTGAAAGGATGCAGTTGGAAAAATATAATCCTTTTTTCACATTCACAAGCAGTTAATTATGATTCACTACATGTGTAATTTTTAAAAGAGAATATCTAATTCTATTAGAGTGGCCATGATTAAGCATCAGGTGCCTCTACATATAAGAGACTAAACGAAGCTTGAAGCTATGGGTTTGAAAATAACTCACATATTGTGTGATGTATTTATATTTCCCATTTTATTGTTATATAACTCCTAATATGTGTCGTCTAAGAATGTTGTCCCAAAGCTTTATGGTGTCAGAATAAAAAGACCTATAGTGTCCCCTTGTGGTTAGTTTTTTTTCCTGCGAGTTAATGCCTCTGGTATAAAAATGCTTCTTTTATCACAGGCTCTCCTCACAAAGCTTTGGTGGGGCGCCATGACAACAGACACTGCCATCTCTAAACTTGTGGTCTCTTTCTTCATTCCACCCCTTATCTGGACCAACCTCATCAAGTTTAGGTGACAAATGTATTAATAACCAAGTTTGAATCATGCAAAGAGAAATCAGTTTATTTTCCAATGTGCACTGACAGACTGGTTTGTGTCTCAGTGAGGAGGAACTGGATAATCGGGATGGTAAGAAGGAGTTTGTGGAGCTGGACAGCCTTGACACAGAAAAGGCTTTACTGCTAACAGACGATGATCCTTTGTAAGTTTGTGTTTGACTTTGCATCAGCTGTACAGTAAATCATTTTATTCACTAGAAGAAAAACTCACAATGTCAGAAATTAGATTAAAATAAATTATTTGAGCTTTTCTATATCATACAGTCTGATCCTCAGTATTCTTTTCTCACATTTTCTGTCTCTGATCTCAAATGAATATATATAGGTGTCAAACAATAATGTATATTTAATGTGCAGGTATCAATGTATTGTACAGTAATTATAGTTTGGTTCCTCTTATCCAGGGATTCTTCTCCAGGAGGTCAGACATCTCAGAGCTGTGCCACTGTTTGGTGGCGCTTTCTGCTCCGACGCTGGCGTCGCTTCTGGAGTGCTCCTGTCACAGTGTTCCTTGGCAACGTCATCATGTACTTCGCCTTTCTCTGCCTATTCACTTATGTGCTTCTTCTAGACTTCCGCCCACCGCCACCTTTTGGTCCCGGAGTTCCAGAGATACTGCTTTACTTTTGGGTGTTCACCTTGGTGCTAGAAGAAATCCGACAGGTGGCACACACACACACACACACACACACATATATATATATATATATATATATATATATATATATACACACATACATAGAAACAGACATGATTCCTTTATAGAATAATCTGCTATATATTTTGACAGGTGTTTTAACCTAAATCACTCTTCTTTGTGACAATTTGTAAGGAATATTCAGTTATCTTATGCAGGGACATCACACCTTTAGTGAAGGAGCAGCACTTTTATGAGATGTGCTAAAGTATTCAGTCCTGACAAGTCAGGCACATCTGAGTAGGCGATGATGTGATTTTCTAGAGTGAGCTCATTCTCTATAGGGAATTTGAGGACCCATGAGGCTCTCACCTCTCTGCATTACTCGCTCTCTGGGAGCCAGGTCAGATAAGCATGATCGCTTCTTGCAGTTATCCCTTAGAGCCCTCCTCCCCTGGGTGCAGAAGACCCATTTTACAGCGGAGCTTCCCATGGTTGCTTTATCTGGCTATTCAAACATACATTTATCCATATAAACATAGACATTCATGTACTGTATATACAATGATTTAATTGGTTAGAAAGCTACGCTTCTTTAAAGAGGTCCTGGTATCTTTTTGCAAATTACAATAACAGTTTGGTGGGATTATTATTATTATCTTTTTTATAACAGAGCTTCTTCACTGACGAAGAGATGAGCATCCTAAAGAAATTTAAGCTGTATGTCGAGGACAACTGGAACAAGTGTGACATGGTGGCCATTTTACTCTTTGTTGTTGGGGTTTCCTGCAGGTACTGAGCAGCAATATAAATGGAAAGAACATTTTCAATAAAATCCTTAAAGGTTCTGGAAATGTATTGTTACAACAGTGTAAGCAAGACTATTAGAATATATACGATGGAATTGCTGTTTTGGACCAGTGTTTGCATCTGATCTTGCAGAATGTCCAATGGCACCTATGAAGCGGGGCGGACGGTTATGGCCATAGATTTTATGGTTTTCACTTTACGTCTCATCCACATCTTTGCTATAAACAAGCAACTTGGCCCCAAGATCATCATTGTGGAAAGAATGGTGACCAAAATCTGTTAATTGTGCCAAATTAATTTTACATTTTTCTCAATTTAAGTCAAGATTTAGGAATTGTTCCAACTAAAATGGTCATAAAGGAGAACAATATTTGTGTCTTACAGATGAAGGATGTTTTCTTCTTCCTCTTTTTTCTGAGTGTGTGGCTAATTGCTTATGGCGTAGCTACACAGGCTCTTCTCCACCCCAATGACCCAAGGATTGACTGGGTGTTTCGTAGAGCTTTATACCGCCCTTACCTGCACATATTTGGACAAATCCCCCTGGAGGAAATAGATGGTAAAAGAAAGACATGTTAAAGAGTGTCATTTAATGAATTTGATATTGTCTTTATTCATCTTATTCCTGAAAATATATTGTAGTTTAAATTAACTGTAATATGTAATACGACACTGATGGATTCAAGCAGGAATGACTTTTAATTTTAACTCAATAAGTGTCCGGAAATATTTTATTCTGCGGTTTTTCTTCTTCTTCTCTCCTGAAATCTTCTGTAGCTGCTCGGTTCCCGGATATTAACTGCACCAATGAACCAGAAGAGATTATCCAGGGTCTGCTACCGCCATGCCCCAATCTGTACGCCAACTGGCTGGTCATTCTACTGCTAGTTATCTTCCTTCTTGTCACCAATGTGCTTCTGCTTAACCTCCTCATTGCCATGTTCAGGTATGTTGAGGGCTCATATTACATACAGGAAGCTGATCATACACACAACTGCTGTGTGAAACATTAAAAGTTGTTTCTAACCCTTTCTGAATCAGTTTCGCCAAAAGGGATTAAAACCGGTAGCACTGGAAGAAATAATGAAATGCCACAACCACAAATTTCAATGTATTTTACTGGAGATTTATGAGACATATCTATATAAATAAGGCATGTTTAGGATTTGAAAATATTTTCATGCATGGTTTTAGAAAAATAAAAACTATGAAAAATTAATTATTGGGAGGGAAAGGACAAACATTTAGAAAAAGTGGATCTGGACACTTAGACCACATTGAACTTGTTGACCTATATTAAAATTCTAAATGTGGCAGATTAGCCTTGAACACACCACTGTATTTGCATTAGAGGGACTCGTATCTAATTCCAGACCTGAATCTAAACAAGAATTTCAATTAGAAATTGCAGTTAACAGATTCTTTTGACCCAATTTGACTAAACCTCATGGGAAACAATTAATATGTTCTCCTTATTTCCAGAACTGAAACCTGTATATAACGGTCATTATACATAGAGAAATATGTAAAACCTTTATGTTGTAGTTTTAATGAATGTGTCTCACAGGTAAAGAAAAAACCCCAAATAGAATTATCAGAAATGTATAATTATGAATCTACAGACATTTTAATCATTCAGAAGGGAAAAAAATGCATGCCACTCATTTCAAAAACCTGATTCATGTCCCTTCCCGTTTACAATCTGCTGTATAGCCACAGTGATTCCCAAATCTGGTCCTCAGGGACCCCTGCCCTGCATGTTTTAGATATGTGTCTGTGTCAGCACAACCAATTCAAATCAGGGCTCTTTTTCTACCATTAAGTGCAGTAAAAGCCTGTTTAAATCTATTCTGTTCTGATATGATGCAACAAGGAAACATCTAAAACATGCAGGACAGGGGCCCCTGAGGAACAGGGTTAAGGACCATTGGTATTGCCCATAAAATATTTGTTAGTTTTTAGTAATAAAGTATTTTTTTCCCTTACATTTGAAATTGTTAAAAATAGTTCTAAGAATAGTTTAAAAAATAACACCAAAATGAAACTGCTAAATATTTCCTAATTTGCAGCTACACCTTCCAAGTGGTGCAGGGTAACACGGACATCTTCTGGAAGTTCCAGAGATATAACCTGATTGTGGAATACTACAGCCGTCCTGCGCTGGCCCCACCCTTCATCATCATCAGCCACATCTCTCAGCTCTTCCTCTGCATGGTCAAACGGCCCGAGTCTAAACAGGAACACCTTGGTATGCAGGTTCTACAATCAGATTTCCCTTTGGGTCTTTAAAGCCAAAGGGGAATTATTTATGAAGGCTGAAGTACTTCAAAACACACAATGCTGTTTTCTCTGCACCTTACCTTTTTATTTTTGAAGGAATTCTGTTAGTTTAGGTGTTTCTTTAGCTCCGTCTGAGTGCCGTTTCTTCCTGTGTTTTTGCAGAGAGGGAGCTGCCAGCAGGACTAGACCAGAGGCTCATAACATGGGAGACAGTGCAGAAAGAGAATTACCTGGCAAAAGTGGAGCGCCAGCACTGGGAGAGCAGTGAGGAGAGACTCAAGAGCACCTCCTCAAAGTAATTATCCTGCAGCTTAAAGGAACACAAATCTGTAAACTCTCAATCTTAGATAATTATCAGCTAGTCTGTTTTTAGTCATTCCTATTTCCTCTTACATACATAACCAGTATGTGCAAACCAAACAATGTTAGGCTCTATTTAATAATCAGAAGTTATTTTCATAATCAAACTATTCTGTGTATTTTTTCAGGGTTCAGAACCTGCTTAAAATTGTTGGCAGGTTTAAGGACCAAGAGAAGCGACTAGTATCAGTGGAATCTCAGGTAGATTTGCTGCATCACCCAGGAGCCTTGTATGGATGTTTTAATGCTGTAATTGCTGAGACATTGGATAATGTGTTCACTGTAGGTTAGATATTGTGCAGAGGTGCTGTCCTGGATGGCAGAGTGCTTTACAAAAAGCACACTTAAATGTGAAAAGGATGCTCCAAAAGCTCCAAGTCAGTAAAACATTTTTAAAAACTCACTAAAGGATATAAGATACTGGTGCGTTTTTATGTCCAGTTTTGTACTAACAATGTGTTAAATGTCAGCATCTCTAACAGGCACCAAAGCAGACAGCACTGCAGAAACGTCTCAAAGTCATCAGGAGCAAGAAGCCAGACAAAAGGAGGAAGAATCTAAACCTGGTCACCCAGGATATGGAGCCAACAAGAAATTTCCTTACATCGATGAATAATAGTCACAACATCTAGTAACAGATGGCCAATCCAACTCTTCCGCTTCCCCTTCTGGTTTTCACCCGACCTTCAGTAGTATCCCCTTTTTAACGATGATCGTGAAGTTCTATGGGATTATCTTCATTGTGAGAGCAGCACGACCGTTTCCCTTTTATTCCAAGAGAAATTTGCACACTGTATCCCAACAGAAAAATAAAAATGACTGCTACTGTAAATTGGCTTTAAGCTATATAGAAAAAAATAGGGCTCAGCAATTAAAAAAGTTCTGAATAATTAAGAACTTTGTAAAAGCAATATCTTTTTATTTCAATAGGTTCTTTATAATGCAGCAAGTGAAACCATTTTCAAATTCACTTCCTGTGTATCTTAAAATATGGGTTTCTAATAAGTACAACAGAGATCATCAGGGACTTTTTAACATGTATTGTATAACAATCTTAAACCAACCTATAATATTGTATGTTTTCAAAGCACATATCGTTTACATGGTCAAATATGACATCTTTGTAAAGCAGAACACAAAAGTAAATACTAATTGCACTTAAAGGCTAACAAGCAGCACATTTGCCTTGCAGTAAAAAAACTGTGAGTTATTACATAACATTTCTATATGTTAAATTTAAATGTATGATGATCACATTACCCAGGAATATGAAACAAATCACAAATTACCATTAAACCCACTTATTTCAGCCAAAATTGCAGAAAAAAAATACATCTTTTACAAACATTAATGATGGTCTGCCTGTTTCATTCCAAATGTCTGATCATGATTTGTGATTTTAAACCCAGCTTTCTCAGATGATCTGAGGCTTAACCAACAGAATGCAGCACACAGATTTTAGACTGTACACCACAAGTTTATTAACAACATTCTTCATAACATACATAAAATAGGCAGTGATGTTTTGATTTAAATGCAGAGTAATACATTTGTTCTGTTTTAAACTAACTTTGCGCAAATATCTTTAGACATGCACTGATTTGAAAGCTTTGCTACCAGCTCTCATAAATATCCAGCGTACTGCATCCCAGTGGATTGACGTCTCCAGATAGAGACAGTGTGACTTATAGAACAGTGTGTTATTTGCTTTTTGTTTTACTGATTTGAAGAAAAAAAAAAAACACAAAAAAATCATTTTTCTTGCTTTCTTTTTTTCCATGTCCATAGTGATTATGTTAGATAAGGGTTTGTCCTGATGATGCGACACTAATCTTCAATCATTTTCTCTGAACTGTTAGAATGCAAACTGTGGATTCAATAAAATCATTTTCCAAAGACTGGCTGAGTTGTTTTCAATCATTTTTTTCACTTGTTAAATCTGTATTGACCTTGATCCCAGTTAAACTAGGTGAATCAGAAACCGATGAATGCCAAAGGTCCATAAAGTTATAAACTGTTCCACTTATGCATGACTATGATATTTAGAAAAAGATCACTACTAATCTG
Source organism: Cyprinodon variegatus (assembly GCF_000732505.1). Taxonomy (NCBI): domain Eukaryota; kingdom Metazoa; phylum Chordata; class Actinopteri; order Cyprinodontiformes; family Cyprinodontidae; genus Cyprinodon; species Cyprinodon variegatus. Next base: position 300,679 of record NW_015151324.1, read on the forward strand.
TACCATATCTCCTCCAAGGCATCCAACAATACCCCAAGATCAAATCAGATCATGAAGGGGAAGAACCTAAAACACATTCATGAATGCAACGAAGATTGAAACATTAAAAAACAATAAATACTAGAACTTTGATGAAAGGAAGCTTTGATTTTACCAATTCTAATGTGCATGAATTATAATAAAGAGACAATACTGAAACTTTGTTAGTTGTGCTCTATTCAACTGTCATGACAACAATCCCATATAAAGCAGCTTGACCTTATTCTCTTGAAAGTGAGGCTTCGGGCCCTCTCGGCTGTACGGCTGGTCCCTCCCGATTAAATGCGCCATCAAAGCGTGGCGTAACCTCACAGCGGATCAGCAGAGTATCATCTTTAATATAAGCTCTCTGACTCAGCTGCTGCAGGTGCATAAAGGTGACGTAGCCGAATCCTTTGGGGTTGCGTGGATTTATGGGTTTCTGGAAGGCTTGCAGGTCTGGCTTTGTCTCCATGACCTCCATGTGATGCTGACACTCGGGTCCCTGGTCTAAAATGGCCAGCCGGATCGTCCCTTGAAAGGGCCAAGTCAGCTGCCCATCAAAAGCTCCTTGCATAGTGTGGACAAAAAGGGAGATGTAGTTGGAGCAGCGTGGGGCGTTGGGTGTCTGCAGGTGTAAACGTAGACACAGCTTGTAGCCTGGGCGGCCCGTGTAGAAGCCAGGGCTGTGCTCAACCACTGGCATGCTCGCCTCCTGGTTCCGCAGGAGGACAGAGAAACCTTTGAGGCGCCAGATAAAGATCCCATGGCACTGCTGGGCCTCCAACTCTTTCACAGTTTCCTCCAGCATTGAGACTCTACGCCTGAGCTCAGCAAGCTGCCCTGCCTGCCAATGAAAGGGGATCGGTTAGTTTTTAAAGATTTGAAACCTACATGTTATACAGCACATCGACCGTATGTTACGTTTATACCAATAGATTAGTGAATTGTTCTATAACCCCACCTATAAACCCTCACTTTAACAAGATGCTGCAATCCCTTTTATATGGTTTAAAAAGGAGATGAGTCTTCCTTTATGAGCAGATAGCACTGATTGATATATCTCAGTGCTGCCTTTCATTTTAATCACTCATCGATCCAAAGTCAGACTTATAACAGAATAATGTACGTTTTAGTACAGATTAATTGCATTTGTTACAGACTATAAACACAAACCATATCAGAGCCATCCAGACCAACATGGGGGCAAATTTCTAATATGAGCATTCAGCAGATGGACTCATGTAAAAAGACATCAGCTTACTGACAGACATGACCACTTCCATAGTAGCAGAGATCTTGCAAATAAATAGATAAAGTGAGTTAATGGCTCTCACAAGTAAACAACATTTTACGTAACACATTGCTTGCTGACCTACTTGCAAAGAAAGAATAAGACGGCTGGAAAGAAATTAAAGGAATAGTACACCCAAAACATGTTTGGCCTTCATTTTCTACTCACCCCCATGCTGAACAACACCCTGGAGTACTTTTTTGATATCTCAAATGCATCTGGAGATCTGGGAGGCTTCTTGCTGTCTGCTGACATTCAAATAATGGAGGTCTATGGTGCCCGAGACAGAAAGGTCCATAAAAGTCCACAAAAAACGTGTCAATATTCCTCCATACTGCTCGTCCAATGTATTCCAAGTGTCCTGAGTGGGTAGCATCCAGAATTTACTCGAAACGAAGTCATTTAGAATGTTTTTAGAGCATAAACAGTAGAGTATAGGATTTCCTGAAAGCGCGCACATGCGCGTTCACGACGCTACGGAAGCCGGCAGACCAAACCAGCGCATTCAGCTCGGCAAAGAACTCATGCTCTTCCTCAACACTGAAGTCCTCACACATTTTTCTTTTGTTGTTTCTTTCTTTGCAAAGGTAAACAGCACATTTCTTCTTCTACGCTTGCATTATTGGCAGAGCAGACGCTGAATGCGCACTTTCATCTGGTTTGGTCTGCCGGCTTCCGTAGCGTCATGAACGCGCTTTCAGGAAATCCTATACACTACTGTTTATGCTCTAAAAACATTCTAAATGACTTCGTTTCGAGTAAATTCTGGATGCTACCCACTCAGGACGAGCAGTATGGAGGAATATTGACACGTTTTTTGTGGACTTTTATGGACCTTTCTGTCTCGGGCACCATAGACCTCCATTATTTGAATGTCAGCAGACAGCAAGAAGCCTCCCAGATCTCCAGATGCATTTGAGATATCAAAAAAGTACTCCAGAGTGTTGTTCAGCATGGGGGTGAGTAGAAAATGAAGGCTAATCATGTTTTGGGTGTACTATTCCTTTAACCTACCAGCATTCTTAAGCATTAGTGAAGTGACAACAGTATAGTTAAGCTTACTAAAATTAGATGGACCCAGTGTAACACAAAAAAGAGAGTTAAATAGTCTGCTCAAGTCAATACTAATGACTCAAATCAACATGAAATGCAATAAATGGTTCTTCTTCAACAGATCTGACGTTAGATATTAGGAATGATAATGAGCTCAACTTGATCAGCTCTTACTTGTGTCTCTTTTAATATGATGAGCTCCCGCAGCTGGTGGTCTTGCTTCACCAATCGCCCATCCATCTCTCGGAGCCTCTGCATCTCCTGACTGGGCTGACATGAAGCTGAGCTGATGCTGCAGCTCGCAGCCCCTCTGGGCCCCCCACAGGCTGACACTGAAGCAGCAGCACCAATGTCCTCATAGGAAACAGAAGGCCCTAGCGTTCGAAGGGGTTTGGGCGACGTGCCGTTAAGGCTTAGGCTGCGTAAAAACTCTGCCATGTAGCGCATATGCATCTGTGTGAACTCCTGCATGTGCTGAGCCAAGTCATGGCGCTGCATCTGCAAATATAAAGCAGTTATGGCTCAGACATATTTAATGCGACAGCAGCTCTGTTAAATAAACCTTTTGTTTGATTAAAAACAAATTACATACCCTTTCCTTACATCCAAAGATGTTAAAGTTACAGGCAATGGGTGCTTTTGGGCAATCCGTATCACAATGAGATTCCATCTTAAAAAAAGGAAAAAAGAAAACGATCAACATGAATCAGTTTTAAAGAAAACGCATTTGGCAGGATCAGACACAGAAACACTAAACTTCAACTACAATGGAACAATAAAGTGTTATTTAAGCCGCATGAGCATTAGTACTGGGTTTGGAACAGTTCCCTAAAATTACAACAAAGAGGAAAAATGTAAGCTCTAAATATGTCAAACATTTAACGGCTCATTTCCTGTATTACGGCTCTTACCTGGTCTCTGATTAGATCCATCTCACAGTATTGACACATCACACTAGCAAACGGACACTGCTGCTCATGTAGCTAGGAAAACGAGACAAAAACAGAGTAAGATCATAAAACAGGTTCTTGTTGTCCTCAGTACCATTTTATAGTAATGATTAGGCATAGGCCAGATACTCATATCAAAGTTAACTATGATGTCAAGTTGTTAAAGGATGTTAAATGCTCTGTCTTTCTGTTGCTTTATGGTTTAAAATCAAATTAAACAATGGAAATAATAAGAATCACATCGGTTTCTGAATTTGTAGGAATTAAAACATCAATTATTAATAAATGATTAGATCTAGTTTTAAACATTACCATAACCCCACAATTCCCTTATGTATTGTACAGCATTATTAATTACAAAGAGTTAAAAAAAGAAATGTGCAAAAATAATGCTAATAAAAAAAATTACATAATTGGTTGGAAATCTTTGTTTCCTCTTTTAAAAGAAGGAAGAATAACCTGATTGGCCACATGCACTGTGCATCCTTTTGCATTTTAAAGCATCCCGTTAACATTTTTATTATCATTTTCTGTTCCTCATTAGTATTTGATAGCTGGAAAAGCATCTACATATCACCCTTGTTTTTAATGGAAAGACTGTCATGCTGTGGCAAAATTAAAAGAGTGCAAGCTATTGCTCGCATAATTTAATGGCTTTTTCAAACTACTATACAACTATGCAGGAAAAAATCAGTAATAACAAGAAAAACTATATTATGAAGATAGCCCCACTAATTACCTAAATATGATGCTGCTACACTTGATAACCGCTATAAATTGCAAACATCCTAAAGGTATAATATTCTGTATTATAAACACAAGACAACTTCTTTTAAATTAGTGTTTAGACTGAATTTCTATTTGGATAGATACCAAAATAAAAACGTTCAGTAAATGTCAAAAAGACCAGTGTTTTACTTTATGAACGTGTTTTCTTTTCTTTTTTAATAAAAAAAAACAACATTATTCTTACAGCCCGTAATATCACACTTCAATATACCAGCCCAATAGTGAGATGTAGTACCTCTTTCTCCTCATAAACAAAGGATGTCACACAGTCTGGGCATGTCATAGGTCTTCTTTGACACTCAGCAGTTTTGTGCTCCTCAATGTAGCTCTTTCTTACAGGTTTTTGACACTGAGGGCAAGGTACAGTGGCAAACTGACACACGAGCAAATGATTCTGGAAAAAAGAAAACAAATGAATGAATTAAATTTCACAACTGGCTTCATAACATAAAAATAAAATAGTCACAAAAATCAGTTATTTGTTACTTAGAATGATCTCCAATGCAATTTAAACAAAATAGGATTGAGGACAAATAACATAAAAAGTTTGTGCTTTCTGCTTTTGTGGATTGGAATCAGCAAAAAAGTTAAGTCTACCATTGTTTTCCATCTTGGTCCTGAATTGTTCTACCTTCTTTACTCCTGTAATTCATTGAGGTTTTATAACAGATGCCTACTGGGACATTTTTTTCCATCCTCTTGGATGAACTTCATTGCAAATCGTGTTTTCTTCCATCTAAATGCTAACCTCTAAATGTCGGAGCTCCATTTTGTCAGCACAGCCAGAGTTTGGACAACGAACAGTTAGCGATAGAATCTCCCTTTTGGCAAAATTATCAGGAAACAGTTGATCTTCTGACAGCATTTCATTGTCCACAGGGCACCGCTGTCCTGTATCACTGTTTTGCAAGAGGAAAACAGCAATTAATTATGCAAGGCATTAACATAATCAGCATCCACACCGGGCTTTATATTTGGGCAGGAAAACAATTGAAATGTTTCATTTTATTCACAAATATGAGGGTATTGGGGCTAGGTTATTTGCAGGTGGCAGTATTGAGAATACAATGTTTTAAAAGCAAAACCTTTGTTTTCGATTCAAATATCAGTTAAATTCTCAGAAAAATTACCTACCGAATAGATTTCTCAATACAGCTCTTGCAGAACCGATGACCACAGCGTGTTTGGATTGCATTCCTTAAGGCCATCAAGCAGATAGGGCATTCATATTTACTCTCGAGGGGTGGGTCAAATTCCACATCATAGCCCTGAAGGGGGGCAGCAGCCTGGAGACTACCAGATGAACTGCTCATTAAGGTGCCAGAACTATCCAATGGGCTTAAAAGGGATTCCCTTTCTTTTTCCATCATTGCCAAGGCACAGCCAGATTGCTCTTCACCACCTGCTCCTCCATCATAACTGTCCTCCTCCAAACCCCCCTTATTATTATCAGAGCAAGCCATCTGTATGATTGGGAGGTCCAGAAAAGGGCTAAAAAAAGAGACAGAAAACAAATATTTATAAAAAAAAACTATCAGCTCATATCTCATCTTCAATCTGTAATGTTTTTTTTTTACATAATTAGATAAAAAAAAAGTAAAGGATAGCTTTTAAATTTTCAGTTCAGTTTCATTTCAGCTCAATTTATATAAAGACCAATTTATAACAAATAGCATTTCAATGCAATTTAGATAGAATCCGTTAATTTAATCCAACTGCAAACACATTTTTATGTCGAATGTGTGATTTACTTATCCTGCTACTGAAGACAATAGATTTTGCCCAAATATATCGATCCATGGATCTATATATTAACAGTGTTAGATCCATCTAATTTTCTCAAGTCCTTATTTGAACTGGTTGGTTCAATTTCCTACCATGAACATGGCACATTTTAACTTCCTCCTTAATTTAAAGCCAAAACAATGAACAGCAACGTGTATACATCCCTGTTTTATAGCTGTTTGTAAAGTTACGTTGCATGAGCACCCATTTTCAAGGTTTCTAAAAGGCCATGAAATAATGCGCATAATGACAAAACCGTTTCACAATTAAAGATTGCTGCAAGAGTCTATGATTTTATGAAACCAGCTGTCCTGCCCCTTGTAAAAGAAAAT
>NW_015151324.1:306920-342434 GCF_000732505.1 Cyprinodon variegatus
ATATATATATATATATATATATATATATATATATATATATATATATATATATATATATATATATAATGACATGATAATAAACGTATATATAACATTTTGTAGGTATAACCCTACTATAGTCATGCATAAATCATTTCGCTTCAATCCAGTGCATCCCTGCACATTCATCCTTAAGCAGTGTTTATTTACTGGCTTCGTCTGTTAATTCATATGTAAAAAATATATATAGGTAGGCTTTAATCTACAAGCTAATTGTTTAATGACAAGGCAACATTTTTTTAGTGACTAATGTTATAACTATCTCGTGACTTATAGTTGGAAACGTTCTTTCCTCCTTAGCTGTTGTGACTTAACTCGTACAGTAACGTATCTATTAACAAAGTAACCCAATGTACAACCGTTTTCTAAACATATACAATACCTTGAACTCACAGAAGTGTTAGCAATTGTTTCATCTGACTGTCATGCCTTAGATGCGGAACTGCAACCTCGAACTTTGCGGCAGTAAGAAGATTCTAAAAGGAAGATGACATATACTAAACTGACCGAAGCCGAAGAGGACACACACCCAGGGAATCTTGGTATCAAAAAATAATCTTGTATCGGTAGGAGCCGGCGTGTTTTTCTTCGAACTTTGCCCACCTTTGCCTTGAAACGCCTCAAACTTTTAGTTTCGGATTTCCTGTTTTTCTTTTCCTACGTCAAAGATGATGACTTCAGACTTCTTCTGGGGTTAGCGAGCGCCCTCTAGTGGCAGGAGTCTTGCGCTGCTGCAGAGCACCAGAAGACAGTAAAAATGGCGGACCTCAGGAAAATCTGTCCTGAGTACTTGCCCTGCCGTGTCGACCCCACACAGAAAACCTCGTTTCAGGGGAAGCTTTTTATCTTTCTTTGTATATTAATAGTGGATTCCGGAGGAGCCACGACACACTGGGTCGTCACAGAGGATGGAAAAATTCAACAACAAGTATGCCAGTTAGCCCGCTGACCTGCTAATGCTTATGTTATTTGGTTAGCCAACAGCTAAGTGTTTTTGTAGTAATTAGTAATTACGACTTTTTCTTTATAGTGCTGTTATAAAGGAGTTATTGGAACCCACAAAGACTTACAAGCTCCGGTTATGTTGTTTTTTGTTTGTTAAATGTTGCCAGCCTTGGTTTTAAAACAACACGTATGTTGAAGTCCCGTAGCTTGATGTGATTAAGTCAGACAGTGTTACATTGTCAGTTGGTTGTTGCCAAATCTATATGATGACCGCATGATTTCTAAGTGATAGACCGGCCACAGCCTGTGTTTGACAGACACTTCATGTTATAAGTGTCAGAGTTTTGGGCTTTGACAGCATTTCTAAGCAGAACTGAAAGTCTCTTTTTACTCTAAGTAATGCTTAAAAAATGCTGAGGACTTTCTGGCAAATATTCAAAACTGATGTAGGTTTAAACACTGTTGGGTCTGAAAAAGCTAAAAGGACATACATATTACTGGTGAAACCATAACAAAACAAAAACAGGCAGCTTGACAGTTATGATTATGGTATTCTGGGTGGATTTATTTACTATTAACACTAAATGAGTCTTAATAGTAAAAAAAAAATGTGGGAGTTTGTTCCTGATTATTTAAGCATAACAACTAAAAGCTGTTTCCCCATGTTTGGTTGTGGTTCTGGTGTGCAGATTAGACCTGAGCAAGAAGACCTGACAGGTCTGGGCATTGATACACTATCTGTAATCGATGATGTATTTTGAACCTGCTCTATTCAGTGATTTACAGACTAACATATGTTTTTTAAAGTCTGTTCTCTGACAAAGAGGAGAAAGTGGAACAGTTCTAGAACTTGCCTGATGTGCTCACTTAGTTTTTAGTGAGGATGCTGGCAACAGCTTTCTGGATCAGCTGCAGCTGTCTGATAATCTTTTTTGTCAGATATGTGAAGACACCCTGGCTGTAATCAATTATACTAAAGATGGTTGAATGAATTTGTTTTTAAAGATCCTCCTGAGATATCAGTCCATTAATACTAAAGACGTCCGTAAGGTGATATAAGGCCATTTTTTTTAAGTTAATTTACGTTTAACAAATCCTTTTGTTAGCTAAATGGTTACCAACTTTAATATAGAATAGAATATTCCACCATCAATAACTTAATTCAGAATATTCTGTCTTGAACCCTACATGCATTTTGTCTGAATTTACTTCCCGTTTTTTATTTCATCCAGTGCTTTTGTTCTTTTTATACTAAAAATTCAACAATAAATAGAGGTAATGTAAACATAGAAGGTAAATTATTTTTCTGACTTTAATGTTATTAGAAGAATCTCTCACAATTGCCAAAAACAGCAAATGAAAAGCTGTTTTTCAAGAGAACGCCACTGCTTCTCGTGCAGTTAAAAGAAAGAAAATCTTTTAAAAAAACACATTCTGAAATTATCGAGATTAAAGGTTTGATCTACAGCCTAGCTTTGTTCTCCATTTAGGTGGACTCTCCTTTGAATCTAAAGCATCCTCATGATGTGGTTATCTTCATGAGACAAGAAACCCGTGTGAACTACCTCAAGATGCTGGAAGTATGTGGATTTCTCTTTCAGTTTGACTATAAAGAATGTGTTGACATTAGTGGAACATTCTCAATACATAACTTTCTTTTTCCTGCTTGTTCTGTTTTTTTTTTTGTTTTGTTTTTTATCTGAGCAGAAGCAGTTAGTAGCACAAAAAATTCACATTGAGGAAAATGAAGACCGAGATACAGGTTTGGAGCAGCGACACTACAAAGAAGATTCAGATTGCATAATGGCAAAGGTGCCACTGGGAGACTTGGATCTGTATGATGGCACTTATATTTCCTTGGAGAGTAAAGACATAAGGTACGCTTCCGTAAAGGAGAGAAGGCCACAACTCTAAAAAGAAAAAGAGGATGCAGTAAAACAAAAACATATATGACGAAACCCTCTTTAGCCCTTACAAAATTTATGACGGATCTCGGCCTCCTGGTTCTCCTGATATTTTTAGGATTCGCTAGATGCCAAAGATTGAAACATGTATATGAATTTAATCAAATTCTTCTCCTTTCATTACAGCCCAGAGGATTATATCGATTCTCGATCCAGTTTGCCACCAGATCTAGAAGAGCCAGATTGTGCAAAAATAATCGAGCTTCCTTATAGTATCCATGCTTTCCAGCATCTCCGGGTGAGAAGTTGTTTCAGTTTTTTTCTTTAGACCCAATAACTTGCAGAATGCTTTACAATCTTTGCAAAGGTATTTAAGCGATTGGCTCAGTCGGTCATGGTCCACACCAATTAAGTAAGCTTTCAAACTTTAACGCCTGTTTTGTTAACCTTTACGTACAAAACCCAAGCAACTCTGTGTGCTGGCCTTTGTAATGACTAAAGAACAGATGTTTCTAAGAAAAAAAAGACAAGAACAGTAAAGCTCACCAATGAGATTACACTTAAAAAGATATTCAATTCAGAAATATTTTATTAGTGCCAAGGAAATTAAATAATTGAAATTTATTTCCAATTGATGTATTGTTTTTAGTTTTATTCAAATGAAAATAATAACTATTTGACAAAATGTAGGTCTTGATTGGCTCTCAATAGTCTTTCTATCATCGTAGAATTCATTATATTATGTGAGGCTGTTCAATTGAGCTGACATTTTTTTCTGTGATGTCAGTGTGATGCTTTTCCAGCTCTGATTTCGTTGTCAGTTATTTTCATAATTTTTAGGGCACTGAACACAGTTGTCTTGTTTGTTTTAGGTTCTATGCAACCTCCTACCGGAAGGCGCCCATGTTTATGTTTTCAAACAAAAAGCTATAGCACTAACACAGCCTGAAATGTTTCTCACCTTGTTTGCTTTTTTGAAACAGAAGGTCATTTTTGGAACAGTTGCACATAATTCTTATTTAAAATCATAATATTTAAGATTTTAGTTTATGTCTAGAAAGCTCCCTGGAACAAAGAGTTATTTTTGAAGTGACTCGAAATAAATGTTTTTATTTAGATGTGCTGATTTAGTAGCACAGCAACATTTCAGTGTAATAAGTGTTTTCATTTGGTTCCCTGCAGGGTGTACAGGAGAGGACAAACTTGACCTCCCCGCTTCTATCTAAGGATGACCCCATTTATAGTTCTTTGTCCAAAAAGTTTGGACGCACTATTGATGAAGTGGGCCACCGCATCCATCAAAGCCTTCTGAAGGTAAAGCTTCTCTTTACAACTTTGATCCTTTTCGATCATTCCAAATCCTCACTTCTATATATTTTACGTAAAACAAAGCGAAGCATTTATGTATCATATATATATATATATATATATATATATATATATATATATATATTGTATTTACATTTAACTGAAGGTTCTATATTGTTTATGTTTTTGAAAGTGCATGTTTATCTGGACAGGATGAAGGACCTATGTCTTGATTCCAAAGTACCTCATAGACATACTGTTCAAAGTATGAAATATTTCCTTTGGCACAACTAAGTATTAATTTGTTCTGAAATATTTGTTGTTTTCCTTTAACCTGGAAGCACTATTTAATTTCCCCTTGTGATTTATTAAATTTCCCCTTTGCGATGAATTAATTTTCCTTTATTTAATTGAATTTAATTAGTTCACTTGCCCTCACTACGATGCTGCCTTACCCTATGGGTGTAATGCCCAAATCATGCCTTTGTAGTATTACACAAGTTCTGGCAGCTGGGCTGAACAAAGTCTTAAGTTTTATTGTAGCATAAAAAAAATGTTTACTTCTTGGACCTTATCTAAAAAAGAACAGTGGCTGTCACCGTGCAGATTAGGTGCTAAAGAAGCCACTTCATCTCAGCTCAGAGCAGAAATGATCTCACTCTATCTCACTTCGACGCTTGCTACACAGAATGTTGGGTGTGTTGTGTACTGAGTAGGTGCAGCTCGGTCAAGGTTGGTGCTTCCTGGAGGGGGCGGGTTAACAATGTCCAACATAAGATGGTAATGGCCTCTCTTTTTCCTTGATAGTGAGAGGCTGGCACTCAGAGCAGAATTGATGAGGATTACTAAAACATGCATGAATCAAGTGAAATACAACTTTGTGCATGATTTTGATGAGGGAATTCCATTTTCATATAAAGTAGAGTTTGCATGATATAGCCCTTTAATAGGCCACTTAGATCCATTTCTGAAACAGTTTAAATGTGCTGATGAAAAATTAATGATGCTTTAATGTTGTGACATTAACTCATGGAGAGCTTTGAAGATGGTATTACCTTTTGATTTTTCTTCTTTTTTTCAGAATTCCTCTTCCTGGGTGTTGTATAACATGGCATCATTTTACTGGCGTATGAAAAATGAGCCTCAGAGGGCAGTCGACTGTGTAGTGCGTGCTTTGCATTACTCTCCAAGGTATTAGCAGGCAGGCCAAAGGGCCTCTACACTATCATACTCTGTCCTGTGAGTAAGCTCACAGGTGTGACTGTGTGTTGTTTTTACAGGCAGCATAAGGATATAGCTCTGATAAACATGGCCAACATCCTGCACCGGGCCCATTTCTCAGCCGACGCTGCTATCCTCGCCCACGCTGCTCTTGACCTTACCTCAGATCTCTTCACTAGTCATTACACATTGGGAAACATCTATGCTGTAAGTGAAAGTGAAACCTGAACGTGAACCAGCTTCACTGAAGGCTCAGGTGTCTGTATCAGATAGATGGTTATAAGCACAGGGTATTAAAGTTTGATAAGCTTTTATGCCTCTATATGTAGCAACTTAAAGTAAGATTTGTAAAAAAAAAAAAATTAAATATTGAGTATTCTTTTTAGGAATCACTATTGCTAGAGAACAGATTTGACCACAATGTGATTTCATTGAACACTCAAACTGAGGTCCAGAAAAGCCAGTTCTCTACACATTTTAAGTCTGTTATTTTGATGCCTGCAAGAAAAATAAAATATTAGTTTGACCTGTGCCGCATCGGTGGTTCTGATTTATATTCCTCTATTGCTGTTTTGCCAGATGCTTGGGGAATACAACCACTCAGTGCTGTGCTACGAGCAGGCACTGCAGGTACAGCCAGGCTTTGAGCAGGCCCTGAGGAGGAAACATGCTGTGCTCTGTCAGCAAAAGCTGGAGCAGCGCCTAGAAGCACAGCACAGGTAGGCCAATGCTTGTGTGCATGGTCTAGCAGCGTCTTTGTTCTTTTTAAAATTGGAATGCACCTTTTCTTTCATACTCAAACCAACATGTCTCAATTTAAACTGGGTGCACAGCACAATAAAAGAGGCTCAATCATTAAACTGCAAACGTTTGTAGAGTTGTAGAGATGTAGTTGATAAAGAGTTAGGGGTATTTGCACAGTTAAACACTCTTGTTCCCTTTCCTTTTGCCCTCTTCTTCTGCATAATAAATGTTTTATTTGTCTGGTTGTAGATCCCTTCAAAGGACACTGAATGAACTAAAGGAGTACCAGAAGCAACATGACCACTACCTCCGCCAACAGGAGGCGCTGGAAAAACACAAGCTGCTGCAGGAGGAGCAGATTCTACGCAATATCATCCACGAAACCCAAATGGCTAAAGAAGCTCAGCTTGGTGAGAGCAAAACTCCTGGAAACTAAGCAAGGCCATGAAAGAACTGGAAAAAAACAAACAAACATTAGTGTCTAACACATTTTAAAGCCTATCAAGTTGGCTACCTGAATAGTAAATGTGCATACACTATGACACAGAAAATGTGACAATATTACATATGTTCTGGTTTCTCTTAGGAAATCATCAGATGTGCCCACTGGGTCAGCAGCAGCGCCGTCTGTACTGCCCCTTTGACCTCCCTGTGCGCTATCACCGGGGTGACCTTTTTGAACATGTCCACCATGTCCAAGTGAGTTTTGGTGGTGAATAAACATCTAGATTATGTAATTCAAGTAAACAAGATAAACATAAGAATCATTCTAATTTTATTATTATTTTATTCGTGTTTTAGTTACATTTATTGTGAATCTCATGTACAAAGGCTTGGTAAATGGCAAATGGCCCTACAGAGCTGTAAAGTCTTTATTATGGCAATTACCATAAAATTGAGTTAAGGGAAGTGACACTCCTTCTCTGCCTCAGTATAGATGAGCTAATAAGCCAAGAATATTTCAGGAACTCAGATTAGCAGCATTAGCTGAGAACTGAAGCTTCATTGGTCATAAAGTTTCTTTCCGCTCCCTAAAGAAGCCCCCAGGAAACCTCTCCACCACTAAATTATGTTTATTAATGTTGCCATTCTTAGAAAACCTTCTTGCCTGGGATATTACTGCTTAGCGAGCACTGTGGAAAGGTCAAGATAAAAAAAAGAAAAATAGAGTAAAAAAATTGTCATGATTAATATTCTGGTGTTAAGTACTATGGTTGAGCAATATCAGAGCTGTATTACCCTTGAAAAAAGTTTATATTCTGTTTAACCAAAATGAGAGAAATGTAGAGCATCCCTGTATGACCTAAAGAGATTTCTTAGAGAGAAATGAAACAACACAATGAATACAAAGTTGAAGTGGCTGATGGTTGAATCTAAAGTTCGTCTCTGTTTGATTCAAGTTTGGAGAGTCGGTGTCTGTCGCCCCCAGTGTGGCACTTGTATCAGAACGCAGTTCCAACCAGACAGCTTCCAGTCCCCAGCTCCGTCCTACTGTGTCCGGTGATCAGGATCCTGCAGCAGCGCTCTGGGGGAGCCATCAGGATTTCACACAGGCAAGATTAGAACTGAAACTGAAGTCAATTTTTTTCTACAAAAATAATCAGACATGAAGGCATGCACAGTTTGTTCTATGTCCTGTGTTGACAGAAATCCGTCGTTTTAAAAACCCTAGTAGACTGATACTTTTTTTTTTTATGTAGGTATTTAGTTTTATGTAGGTTTAAGACCCTGATAGCACTTATTTATTTTTTTCTTTATTCTCAATTGTCTTTAAACTTATTGACTCAACTAAATAGCTGATTTCTAGCCGGGTAGTTATGTAAATTTTTGCATTAAGCTAGAGACAATACTGTCAATATAAACACATTTCTATTACCCTTTGAGTATCTCAGGGTTTGTGTTATATGATAACATCCTCAGAGGAATAGATGGTTTAGCACTCTTTAGTTTTAGTTGGGAGAAGCTGATAATTATTGGATAACAGTGGCATGAGAACGAAGCCTTGAGGAACCCCTCTATTTAAATGGAGAAAAAAAACTTGTCAGAAATGATTGTCTTAAATGTACTATTAACATTGATTCAAATATTAAAGATATTACAATGTTTTTCTTCACCATTCTTAAATTAATAAGATTTGGTTCATTTAGATAAAGGCTAGATAGCTCTAGTGCTTTTTAAACTGTGGAGAAATTAAAAAAAAATTTAGGCTTACACTGAGTTACTCTGGTGCTATCAGAGTGCAGTTTTTTAACAAATATTTATTTGTTCTTTTCTCGTGCTTATAAGATGTTTCTTTTTTATGAAAGAGTAACTAAAATCTGTTTGTTGTTTTGTTTTTAGGACACACAGAAGATGTTGTGGCCTCAGAGGTCAGACTGTTACCACAAGTACCCTAGTGTACCACCTGCTCACCTGCTGCCAACCCACTACCTGTTCCCTGAGACACAAGGACTTGGGTTAGTGCACAACTCTTCATCATGCTCTTTGCCAAAAACCTACAGTTATAGTTGCAAACTTAACCTTCTCGCTAAATATGTAGCTGCCCTTAGAAAAATCTCTATGTAACCAGTGTTTATATCTAAACCTAGTGGAGACTAATTCATGAGTAAAAGTTTACTGCTTTTCTTAATCCAATAAAACTTCTCTTGGTCTTTTTGTACGTCACAGGCTAAAAGTATGTTATTGCAATGGCAAGACGTTTTATTAAGTTCAGATAGTAGTGTTGCACCGATACCGATACCAGTATCGGCCGGGGCCATGATCCAGCACTAAAATGGTGGTATCTGTATCGGTGGGTACCAACAAATAAGGCACCGATACCATTTTGGGAGCCAAAGGTTTATAAAACTATTGTCATCAATTACCATAGCAGACTTAGATTGACAGTGTCCTGCATCAGTTTAATGTTTAGTTCATATTCAAGCCAGGTTTGTTTAGCTTTATCAGCTCATTGGTATATTTGCTTATTGCTGCCTCTAAAGCAAGCAGTTATTGTTTAAAAAAAAAAAAACTGTGCTATGATAATAAAAAAATCGAAATCCAGCCTGCTAGAGGCTAGACCAATCAGGATTTATGAACTTTTCAGTATGCTAAATTTACTGCTGGAATCTCTATGTAATTCAGGCTTCTTTCACACATACCCATAACTTTACTCTGAAGGAAAGACATGTAATCAGTAACAAGCCTCCATGGTGTTTAATCAGAATTTTAGGTAACATCTCCTAAATGCTCACAGATTGATCTCTTATATAGAGCATTTATGGGCCTATACTAAAATAAACATAACACACTGGAGGCTCATTAACTGAACATTGAAATTATAGTCTTAGCATACATGCTTAAACCCTTTTTAATTGCTTTTCCAGCCAAGTGACGACTCTCCTGTATAGCAGCTCTGACCCGGTCCCAGCTGATAGTCCACCTGACTGCAGTCCAGTTCCTCAACCTTATCCAGCTGTCTTGCCTTCCTCGTTAGACTGGGCCCTGGAAGAAAAGAAGCTGCCAGACTCCTTTGCATCTGAGGTAGAAGTTTTTTCATTGTTTACTAAAGTATGTATCTGATGCTTTAAGTGAACGGCTACTTTATCTCTGTTCTCTTTTTGAAATGAAACCAAATAGGAAATGGGAATCTTTGTGTTTACAGATGCTACAGTTGCACAGTGGAGGCTTTACGCTGGAGCAGGTTGGCCACAGGATAGCACAAGCTATGAAAGAAGTAAACAAAGCTTTGTTTTATCTCCTCATAGCAAAATATTGCAAAACATAGTTTGTCAGTAGTGATGTGATATACTTAAAAATGTAAAATATAACATATAACTGGAATTGACTTTACAAAACATTTTAATTTGAATTGAATGTTTGGTTTATATTAATATATCAACCATTTATTTTTCAAAGTATCATATGTTCTTAATTAAGTACATAGAATTAATAAAGAACTAACGGGTTTGTTTGTGTAGGCCACTTTACCCCACTGGTTGGTCCACTTTGAGGCAGCCCTGTTTTGGCAGGCCAAAGGAAACGGAAGTCGTGCCTTGCAGTGTCTGCGTCAAGTGTTGAACTCTGCTCCTCCTTCCCACCACCACTTGGCCCTCACCAATGCTGCTAACATCCTGCTGCACTACGGTTTACCCACCCACGCACAAAAACTGCTGGATCATGTGTTGACACTCAATACATCTGAGGTAAAGGAAAAATGTTTTAAAAAACATGCAAGTGGAAAATCTGTCTCTTGAAACTATGCTAAATATTTTATTAAATGTCATACAATGTTTCTGAGAATCTTTCTACACTAAGAAGTTATGTTCAGGTTTGATTAGAGCTTATAATTACGAACAATTAGATGTAGAGTGGACTGTATTAGATGATTTAGATTTTAAAGCTGTAAAAGGCACAAACTAAACTGTTTATAATGTATTCTTTATGGTACGCCAGCATTCATAACATGTAGGCGAATCACTGTCCCCCAGACATCCGCAGTTATATTTTTTATATTTATATTTTTTTAAACAAAGCGGAGTGTGTATGACGTCATCCGCGCGCGTGTTTAGTTTGTGCCTTCAACTCATTGCCCAAAGGAAGACATAACTTGGATATAAACTCACTGAATATCTTTGGAACAGCTCCAAATGACACAAAACGAGTAGAACATGATGTAATAACGTAAAATCGAGGACCCAATGTAAAAAAAAAAAAGGCGTTCACCTTTAAGGCTTCTCATGCCTATACAGTAGAGACAGGAATGTAGACTGAACCAGAATTGTATGTCAGTGTATACATCTTTCAACAGCAATGAGATACAATAGCTCCCTTGGCATTTAACTTACTCGCCTTAGACAATATCAAGTGGAAACATCTCAGATACTTAAGATAAATCTGTTGCCGCCTATGTCTGTAGCATCTAGTGAGCTTCAACTTAGTACATGATACAACATGCAAATCCATTAATGTGAGAAGATATTTTTCTCTACAGCTGCACAAGCCGTCATTAGGCACAGCTTTGATCAAGGTTGCTGAAATATCAGAAAAATGATTAAGTGATTTAATATCATATAAAGGCACAGATGTTTGTCAACCATTTTCCATATTAACATTGACTGTTATTAGATATTTAAATTTTTATATAATCTAAATATGCCGTCTTATACAGCTTTATTTTTAAAAATAATCCAGTCAGGGTTTAGTCTGTTTATTGTGACCTACCTTATTCATTTTAAAATTATTGAAGCCAAATTAATTTCAGAAATGACAAGATATTTTATATTTACTGTTTGCTGGATTAAAAGTTTTTCTTTTTTTCATTTACTTTTTTTGTTTTGAGATAAACAAAAATGTATTAAACTGTTGTGATTGCTGTTGAGTACCTATTGCTTATGAATTACTGTACAGAACAGATACTGAAATGCTTTTTATATTACATTTGATTTTTCTTTATTTTAAAGAAATGAACATGTCTTTACTCAGTTCATTTTAAGATGACTTACTGATGTAATATTTGACATAAGAAACCTGCATTATGTCATGAAATTTAATTCAGATGTAACTTTAAACACTAAAATTAGGAAACAGATTTATATTGTTGCATATCATGTTTTTCTCTTTGGATGTAAGATGTCTGTTTAATATGAAAGTCAGTCTAAGTGATATTGTCTCCCTGTTATTTTGCTTTCCTTCCTCAGCCACACGCCCTGTTCAGCCTGGTGAATGTGCATTTGGCACAGAGCAATATAACTGGTGCCCTGGCCTTGTTCCGCCACATTCTGGAGGCAGCCCTGTCCTCTTCTTCTTCCTTCTCATCCTTTGCCAGTTGTGAACAGTGTCGCACCAGCTTGCCTTTACTACGTTGTCTTCAGTTCTACCCCTCCCTTTACAATCTCTCCAACCGGCAGCCTTGCTCACGTAAGTACTTGAATTGTGCTGAAAAATACAAGCCTTTGTGATTAATTAACTGTGCAGTTATCAATTAACATTTTACACAGTAGGTAAATATGCTTTTATTTTACTAAATTCTTTTGTACTAAGCAATTTTACTGGTTTGTGTCAACTTGTCTGGAAGCATCTTTGTGAAAATATTGTCAAATCAAGTTGGATTTATTCAATTCATTTCTTTTAAACGTTATATACCTAAATACATTCAATGTATTTTTTTTCTTTAAAATGAATTACTACCTGTCATCATTTGTCGAGCTTTTAATATTTAAAAATTGTAAAGATTTACTGATCTTAAACAATAAAAAGGCCTTTTGATATTTTTTTTTTCAGTTTTTAACAGGTCCACTGCATTTAATGTGCTTGTTACAGAGCCACAAGGTGGCGTTATAAGCCAACAAGTTGATTGCCAACTACCACAGTGTTTTTTTGTAGCATCTGCACAGAGATTTTTCACAGAGGTCTAAACAACTGCTTTCTGTTGAAAAGATAAACTAACTGGTGTCTGTGTGATATAAGACTCGCCCGTTATAACCCCTCTCTTTGTCCCTACTGAGAGCTGGCAGAGTTGCTATAAAAATGCTGTACTACATGATGTATTCTTTATTTGAACAGAAACGGGTTTCTTTTTTTAGTGCAGCTGAGGAGAAAAGTGCCTTTAAGTGGAGAAATTCTCCCACTCAATAATTTAAGCACCCGAAAATAGCTAATGGTAACTTTAGATAGGACTATATTTAACTCTCTGAAGCTAAATATTGTTAGCTCTGTTGAAACAGGCCTACCTTTAGGCAAGTGTTTAAGTTAGAGTCGGATTTCGATAGCAAGTAGCCTTTTAAAGATTAAATAGGTGGTTATTTGCTATTTGAACAGAAACATATCGACTTCTTTGCTCATTCTCTTAAAATAAGGAATCACTGGGTCTGTTTTTAAGATAATCTACTAATCGAAATTGTACAGCCGTTTACTTTCTGTTTATAAATAGAGACGATTTTTAAATGCAATTCCAAGCCTTGAAGTAAGCGTAACAGAGATAATTTTTTGTGCTCAAAAAAGGAGCGTATTTTTTGTTTCCCTAAATATTACATTTTTTGGATTATGCTGTCAAATAGGTTTCCGGATTCCTTGTGAATGTAAAAATCAGCCCTTTCCTGTTTCACTCAGGTTTAGTGCAAATTACTCTTCCACAGTTGCTTAAAAAAGTCTATTATTGTTTAGGTTGTATTATAATCAGAACTTAACATCTGCATTGAAGTTAACAGGTTATTTTACATTATGTTTTATAAATCTTTAATATGGATTTTAACAAAGTAATAAAGCTTTATATCCTCACTGGAGATTTGTTTGTGGTGATCCAGAGGATAAACCCTGCTTGACTGAGGAAGACTTCAGCATACAGCTGGAGGAATGGGAGGACAGCGAAGAGCGACCAGATGGAACTGCTAGTCCTGCTATTGAAGACACGCTGCTCTTTGAGAGTAAGAACTGATTTTCATTGATGCCTCCATTACAATAAAAAAAAAATAATAAATCTAAAAAGTACTGTTGGAAATAGTTTAATTCTAGATACATTTTGGGAAAATTCTGTTCATTTAGTATTATGAGGTTTCACATTTCATTTTATAAAAAAACTAAAATGAAAGCATGTCAACTTTTCCTTATTTTGTTACATCAAACATCCATTAGTATAAGGACATTGCTTCCAGTTCTACTCATTTTGATTTTTCCTTACAACAGATTTTCATCAGTATTTGAGACAAAGAGGCAAACAGGACATAAAGTTTTATGTAGAAATAAACATTTCATGCATTTATTACCAGAGCTGAAAACCGTTTTGTTTGTTAGTTTAATCTCATAATAATGCTGTTGGTTTTGTTAATAATCTGTAATGGCTAAAAATGTTGACTGCAGATGACATTTTGATCCTCATTTAATTTTTTCTTGTTGTTAATTCTGCCTCTTTGTCCAGATGTCGTCCTGGACAGTAATGGCTCAGGTGAAGCAAAGACACAGCAGCAGGCATCTCCCTCCAACGCAGGAACTTCCAAAATGTCTTCATCCTTTGGAGAAGGAAGAGTGGAGAAAGAGGATGAGTGGCAGCTGAAGGAGGACCTGATGGGAGCATTCGAGGGAGCACTGGATGTGGGAGGGAAACGTGGAGACTTACAAGGTATAAGAGTGCTGAAGAATGACCGAGTCATGGGGGCCCGTGCTGGAAGCGGACCATGTTTTGGAAACTGTGAGGATGATGATGGAGCAGAGTGGGTAAGTGTGGAAATAAAGCTGCTGCTCTTAAGTATTAACAATAGTTGGAGAAAAGTGATTTAAGTGATTTTTGAGATTAGCTAAATGTGTTTTTGGTTATTTCTCCCTGTGTTTAGATCACCTTCCAGGTAAAGCGGGTGCGGAAGGCTAAGGCAGATGGATCAGAGAGTGTTACCGTCTCCGAAGAGGGTCAGAACGAGGAGTTTCTACCTGGAGGCAGCTCTGTCCTGGAAATCAGTGGTCCAACTATTCCATCTCCTGGTCCTTCAGGTAGCAAAAAAAACAACAACAAAAAACACTTTCCTTGCACCTGCAACAGCAGAAACAAAGTGAAAGGTTCACTATTTGGATTTATTTTGTGCTTTCTGAGCAGGTCGCTGGAGAGACTATACAAGTCTTGGCTGGCCTGGACCAGAGGAGTGCCAGCGTACACGGAGGGTTGACCTCACTACTGTCGCTAGTACTTGGTTGGCTGTTTCTGCCAAGAATATTGAGTAAGTCTGTCAAAATGGTAAACACAGCCACAATCACTGTACTTAGATTACGTCTCATGTTGAATTAGCAGCATGTTTTACAAGTGTGTGTTCCTTCTGTAGCATCACAGAGCACATTGACTTTGCAACCCCGCTCCAAGAGCCTGCAGCTGAGCCTTTATGCAATGCCAACCTAGCTGCCAGTATGCACACCCTTGACCACCTGGGAGGTGTAGCCAACCGTGCCTCCATCCACTACACAGGGGAAGCCCAGCTGCGAGAGGTACACTGGAGCTCAGACCATTTATTGTACTAATAAGCAAAATAAGTTCAGTCACTATGTCTGAGATTGAAGCTGCAAAATGGCTTTTAGAAAGCTGTTAGCTGCTGTTATCATATTAATGTTGTTAGAAGTCATTCTTATTCTGTTATTTAATAAAGTCCAAAATATGGTATTACGTTCTAAGTTCTTCAAAGGACTACAGTATATTGTGTAGCCCATGTGTCATATTTTATTTTAAGCCTCACTGGTGGCTTTTTTTTATCTCTTAAGGTCCTGCAGAACCTTGGTAAAGATAAGTTTCCTCCCCAATCATTTGAGCAGGTGGGAACACGCATTGCTAAAGTTTTGGAAAAGGTAAGTACTGTATTACGAACAGTAAACCAGTCTTCAGTCCTTTTATAAGTCAGTTTTTTGTCATTTTAGAGATAAACAAAAAACAAAGTTTACAGACTGGCAACCATCAGAGTTTAAGAACTTTACAGTTTTTTAGTTTGCTTGTTTCCTTATTTTTACAGTTGTAAAAAAGAAAGTTTTTCTGTACTGTTTAAAGTAGTGTCAGAGGAAAAAATTGACTAAAAAGATACTAACACCTTCTGACTTGATTAATTAAAGTATTTTTGTCACCAATCAGAATCAGACATCTTGGGTATTATCCAGCATGGCTGCACTGTACTGGAGAGTGAAAGGTCAAGGCAAGAGAGCCATCGACTGCTTGAGGCAAGCCCTCAACTATGCCCCTCATCACATGAAGGCATGTTAGACTCAATAATTTTGTTTTTTCTATTTTAGCTAGTATGTGTATAAATAACACATTTTTATTGTATTTCCTTCTGCTCTTGAATCAGGATGTACCACTCATCAGCTTGGCCAACATCTTTCAAAATGCTAGGTTATGGGAGGATGCCCTAACAGTAGCCCGCATGGCTGTAGAGATTGCACCGCACTTTGTTGTGAACCACTTTACCCTTGCCAACGTCTATATTGCAATGGTAACCGTGTTTGTTCTCATAACGATATAAAATACTCAGTATCTCTGGCCTTGTTTAGCTGGTGATGTAAAAGCACCTTAAACAATTTCTCCTTTTTGATCACATTGTGTTTTTTTTTTCCTGATAACAGGAGGAGTTTGAGAAAGCCATGCACTGGTATGAGTCCACTTTGAAGCTACAGCCAGAGTTTGCCCCAGCCAAAGATCGTCTTAGGACCATCCAGTGTTACCTCCTGACCAAGAGAGAGCGTCGTCAGCCTTCACCCTGATCTCAGGCATATCCAGTTATCGTGAACACGTCACATACATGCAGACGTTCTCTACCGCAAAATAATTTCAGAAATTGACAACATAGGAAAGTAAAAAAAAAAAAAAAAAAACATCTGTCAGAATGTTGTGTAATCCAGGCCCTTTTTTCTGCATTGGTGGTCAAACCCACCCCTACAATTGAGTATAAATGTAGATTGATTAGTCCCACATCTGCAAGACCTTTCCTATTTATCAATCAACAATGCGTAATGTGAATATCATGTTTTTGTTTTCTATTTTTTCTTAAAAAATATAACGGGGATCTAAGTGAGTAATGCTTTTAAAGTTCAAATACCTCTGGTGTAACTTTTAATTCAGCCTGGGCCAACCAGAAGACTTATTATCGTCCTTCTTGAAGACATTCTGATAATGGAAAAACAACATCAATAATAACCATGTTTTTGCTCTGCTGTTCTAGAGAATAATGCCATTTAATCGTCTTAAAGGTGGTGCAAGACTTAAATATAACTTATTAAAATTCTAACTGAAAGGGATGTTATACAGTGTTTGGCAAATACCTTTTGCTGAGATAAACGGGAATCTGCTTCTAAACTCAGAAGTTAAACGAGTTTTAATTGAGCGATAAATGCCCTCTCTGTGCTTCTTTAAATAAATGGGAATTCTCGGTTTATGCACTTTTTCTTTTTATCATTCCTATTTATATGGGACCTACAAACTGATTTTGCTACGAGCTAATTTAAAAATAAAAGGGTAAAAAATTATATGCTGTACCATTTGCTAATCAACATGGGGAAATTACCTGGCATAAAAGGATTTGTCAGTCTATAAAAAAATTACATCTGTATTAAATGTACAGTATTAAAGTCAATGTGTGGATTTCCTTTTCTTTCTCAGTGTTAAAACAGTGTTGTTGTTTATTTTTGTTTTTTAGGTTCAATTTATCTACAGACAGCATCTGCTTATAGCTATGAAGTGCTGATTTAAACTTCTCGATAAAACCTCTAGTAAACAGAACTCTGACCTCTTGGTGGTGCTGCTGGACCTTTTGTTGCCATACACAACTTACCTGCTTCTACAACATCCCCTCTATGCTGTAATGGCACCATTTTATAGTATTCCAATTCAAAAGGGAATATTAGGTACTGATGAGACATTGTTTTTAAAGGAAAGGGTAGCATTTACAATATTCTGGGAATATTAACCTTTTTTCATATTACAACATGCAGATCCTGAATTCTTTGGAATGAATTGTATTATTTTTGGTGCTAAGCTTCATCCATTCTTGCTTGAACAAAATAAGTCAGAGACGTATCCTCAGATCATTGGTAGTTTCTGAGGTTTTTGTTATCACATATAACAACTAATTACAAATATATTGCAAGCACTGAACTATTTTGTTACAAATTTTTACATTTGAAAAACGTGTATGTAGCTAAGGAGCAAACTATTGTCTTATCTAAATCTAGATAGCAGAATGTGTCATTTAAATATTTTTCCATGGTCCAATATGACATTAAATGTATGTTTATAATGAATGAAATGCCCAAACATTAGTTTCCCATAACGCTTGGCCATCTATGCACCCTATGCTAGAAAACATTAAGGAATACTAACTAGCAAAAACATCTTTTTTTTTACTGGTTGTCATCAGACTGTTAAATACATGTGAGCAAAATTGTTGATACCCTTCATTTAATGAAAGAAAAACCCTCATTGATCACAGAAATAACCTGAATCTGACAAAAATAAAAAGAATAATTCTAAGAAAATAAACAGATAAAAGTCAGACGTTGATTCTCAGCTATGCTTTGGAATGGTTTAAAAAGCGTATGAAAAAGTCCTTGAAAAAAAATAGTGGTAGCACTAGAAAAAAAATGAACAAAAGGACATGTTAAATTAAGGTATGTCCACTAATTAGCATCACAGGTGTCTGCAATCTTGTAATCAGTCACGGGGCCTATGTATATATATATATATGTATATACACACTTACACACACACACACACACTGCTCAAAACAATTAAAGGAACACTTTACAAAACACATCCGATCTCAGTGGGGAATAAAATAATGCTTTTTATTTATACTGATATGGAATTGGGTGATGTGTTAGGAACAAAAGGATGCCACATCATTTGATGGAAATGAAAACTATCAACCTACAGGGGGCTGTATTCAAAGACACCCCAAAAATTACAGTGAAAAAAGTGATTTGGCAGGCTTTTTGCTGATATTTCATTGCAGCAACTCAAAATGGTATTCAGGAATTTGTATGGGCCCCACGTGCGTGTATGCATGCCTGACAACGTCGGGGCATGCTCCTTATTAGATGACTGATGGCGTTGTGGGGTATCTCCTCCCAGATCTGGACCAGGGCATCACTGAGCTCCTGGACAGTCTGAGGTTCAACCTGGCGGCGTTGAATGGATCGAAACATAATGTCCCAGAGGTGTTCTATTGGTTTTAGGTCAGGTGAGCGTTGGGGCCAGTCAATGGTATCAATTCCTTCATCCTCCAAGAACTGCCTGCATACTCTCGCCACATGAGGCCGGGCATTGTCGTGTACAGGAGGAACCCAGAACCCACTGCACCAGCATAGGGTCTGACAAAAGGTGCAAGGACTTCATCCCGACACCTAATGGCAGTCAGGGTGCCGTTGTCTAGCCTATATAGGTCTGTGCGTCCCTCCATGGATATGCCTCCCCAGACCATCACTGACCCACTACCAAACCGGTCCTGCTGAACGATGTTAAAGGCTGCATAACGTTCCCCACGGCTTTTCAAGACCCTTTCACGTCTGTCACATGTGCTCAGGGTGAACCTGCTCTCATCTGTGAAAAGCACAAGGCGCCAGTGGCAGACTTGCCAATTCCTGTGTTCTGTGGCAAATGCCAATCGAGCTCCACGGTGCCGGGCAGTGAGCAGAGGGCCCGCTAGAGGATGTCGGGCCCTCAGGCCACCCTCGTGAAGTTTGTTTCTGATTGTTTGGTCAGAGACATTCACACCAGTGGCCTGCTGGAGATAAATTTGTAGGGCTCTGGCAGTGCTCCTCCTGTTCCTCCTTGCACAAGGAGCAGATACCGGTCCTGCTGATGGGTTGTAGACCTTCTACTGCCCTGTCCAGCTCTCCTGGAGTAACTGCCTGTCTCCTGGAATCTCCTCCATGCTCTTAAGATTGTGCTGGGAGACACGGCAAGCCTTCTGGCAATGGCACGTATTGATGTGCCATCCTGGAGGAGTTGGACTGCCCGTGCAACCTCTGTAGGGTCCAGGTAGCGCCTCATGCTAACAGTAGTGACAGTGACCCTAGCCAAATGCAAAACTGGTGAAAAAGAGTCAGAAAAGATGAGGAGGGGAAAAAATGTCAGTGGCCTCCACCTGTAAAACCATTCCTGTTTTGATGGTCGTCTCGTTGTTGCCCCTCTAGTGCACCAGTTGTTAATTTCATTAACTCCAAAGCAGCTGAAACTGATTAACAACCCCTTCTGCTACTTACCTGACCAAATCAATATCCCAGAAGTTTAATTAACTTGATGCTATATGTGAAGAAAAGTTGTCTCAGGGGTTTAGAAAGAAAGTTATAGCATGTTGAAGGTGAAGGCTATCATTCTATCTCCAAGCAGCTTGATGTTCCTGTGACTACTGTTGAATATATTCAGAGATTTAAGATCCATAAGACTGTGGCCAACCTTCATGGATGTGACTGCAGGAGGAATATTTATGGCAAATCAAAGGGATGGATAAAATTAATGGTAACAAAATTGAAATGCCACAAAAAGTCTGGGAGAATGTGGTTTGGACAGTTGACACAGAAATTTACATTTTTACCAAGGCACATTAACATTATGTTCAGAGACAGTAAAAAAAAGGCATATTAAGAAAGGAACACTCCCTACTGTGAAACATGAAGGAGGCTCCATGTTGTACCGGGGCTGCTTTGCTTCATCTTACACAGGATACAATAGACAACACACAATAGAATGACAAGAGGGATGTGATTCAAGGGATTCTAAAAAGAAATGTGCTGCCCATTCTCAGTAAGCTTAGTCTCAGGTCTTGGGTCTGCAAGGTCTGCAACCAGATAATGAACCAAAACAAACAGCTAAAAACAACCATGAATGGCTAAAAAAAACAACATTGGACTATTCTGAAGAGGACTTCTATTACCCTGACTTAACTCCTACTGAGAAAAGGAAAAACAATGCCTGACTTTTATCTGTTAACCTTTGTGTAATTGTTATTCATCAATACTTTGGTCAGTTTGAAGTTATTTGTGTGACAGTTGTGGGTTTTTCTGTAATTTAATGAGGACTACAAACGTTTTTTTGTTGTAAAATTGGTCAAAATTGGTAAAAGTTGTAAATTGGTCTTTGCATCATTAAAAGTAAGCTTTTTAAATTTACATTTTCACTTAACTTGTCCTTGTTTGTCCCTGAACAGGTTTTCAAATGTCTAGCTTCATTTAGTTTAATGAAAAATAAACTCATATACACAACATTTGAGACCTTAGAAAAATGTCCAGTATTGAAAAGGTTAACTTTTTTTTTTTGCATCTTTTTTTTTTCTTTATTCTGCAAGTAGAATATGTTTTTGTCGAGCTAATAACAAAGAACCTGTATGGTGGAGTTTACTTTCATTCTGATACCAGATGCAGGCTTGCCTTTAAGTTATTGACTGCTGTAATTTTAGAAAAAACATCAACTAATGATCGAGTTAATGTCTTTTATCTTTTTTGTTTTAATCAACAAAGTTATGGGTATACCAAGGAGACCAAAGTGTATCTTTAGAATTTTTCAGATGAAGAAGGCAGCCTGCAAATAATTATTTAGTATAAAAAAAACTGTTAAACAGTTATGATATCCATAACATAAAATACCTGAGATATTAATGGACTCCTGGCTGTTTAAAGCCATGTAATGAAAGTTTGTGCTGGCTCTGCAGCATGCTGCCTCATGAACAAAGATGGAACACTTTGTTCATTCACATCAGTGAGGACCGCAGCATAGTATTCATGTGGAAGGATTCTTTTTTTCCTGCTGGCTTTTTTTCTCTCCCCGTGAAAATACTTGTTCTAAAAATGGCTCACGCACTAAACAGACTTCTATTTTTAGAACGCTGTGAAGTAACAAGATGGTTGCAGAGGAGCTGAAGTGTATGCACAGAATCCTATAAATAAAAAAGAAAGCACATGCAAGGGGAAAATCTGCAGCTACAGAGCCCTCCTCTCTCCTTCAGATCCACCGTAGACAAAACCTGCTGCATTGCAAATGGATTGTATTTTTTGTCATCCCCGCTGTCTATTTCTGTGCAGTCAAACCTCTTCTCCACTCTGTTTTGGAATGTCTCTCAATGAATAATTGACTGGAGAGGTATTTTTGACCACCCCTGTCTTGGATGCAATGTATAAATAGCTCATGTGCTGCAAAGCGTGCATGGATTTGTCAGGGGTGTTAGGCCTGGGAGTAGGAGCTCTGTTATGTAATAGCCATGTGAGTTGGCACGCCACAGAAACACTGCATTGAATGGGTGTGTATGAAAGCTCTGTTCCCATTGAATGTTTTCAGAGCAATTGTATTCTCACTGGGAGTCCTTTGTTAAGTTTTTTGAAGCTGAGTTAGCCAATTTTATTATCGCAGTGGCAAAGAGGACTTGTATGTCTTATATATACTCATAAAAATGTATCTACATACATTACATCCCAGTTATCGTACTTTTTTCAAATCGAATATCCCACCTATAGATTGCGGATTCAGATTTTACAGTTTGCACAGCTTTTGCAGTTGTATGAATACCAGAAAACATCTCTACTTTCTTCCACATGATCAGCTATTTACACTTAAACATTTTTTTTTTTATGTATTTATTTTTGTGCTGATTATTTTTATCTTTATGTTACTTCATTAATAGCAATTAAAAGACAAAACCTTGATTTAGGATTTAGGAGCACTTCTTCGGTTGAAAACATGCATATTCAGTCCTGAATAAAGCAGCTTCACAGATTTTCTATTATCTATCTCTTTTTTTTTTTTTACATTTAGTGATAATTTTCCATTATACTAAATGTACGATGCTCAAGGTTTTTTTTTTGGAATTTGTTTGGTGTATGCAAGTATTCATATTTAGCTCAGCATCACCTAATATAGAATCAGTGAATGAAAGTGATGCAAGACGTTATGTAATAATAGTGAATTTCCTGCGTCGACAGGACAGACTATTTTTAAATGCACTGAGATAAAGTGCATTAAGATTTCAAACATGGGCAGAATCTTTGTTTAAATTTCAGTTTTATTTGATTGGCAACCAGAAAATTCAGAAAGTATTCTTGAATCTTGGTGATATATCTGAAATTTAGTAGTACATTATAGTTTATTGGTTGAGCAACAATAGTAGATACAATCCCCTTCTTACCGTTTGGCATTGCTGACAACATGTGCAAAAGGAGGTGAATTAGTCTACCAATCCAATAGCATGGTCTTTGATAGATATTTTTTACAATAAATAAACTTTGATCCTCTTTTAGCCTTGTTTTTTGTCACCCCTGTTCAGAAAATATGCTCTGATAAGGGTACATTTTATCCTTTTAAAATCATTATCTGTCTCACGTCCAAATGATGGTATGTAAGACCTCTATGTCACATTATCATTTCAAGGTTTGTCTTTTTCCTCTTTAGAATGTATGGGTTTTCTCAGGTTAAACTAGATGTCTTCAGTAGTTTTAAATGTGAGATCTTGGGTATTTTACTGGATTGTTTAGGATATGGGTTTTTAGAGGTCATAGAGTTTTTTCTCTTTGCTCTTTTGGTAAACTTGGATCACTGGAGTAGGAATCTTTGTTTTACTGGATTGAAGTACTTGACCTTTCTCACTTTTTTTTACAAAAGAATACTTTGATTGACAATTGTTTTGAAAAATTACAGAAGTGTCCCACTTAAATATTACAGCAATGATCAATTATTTTCCTGAAGAGTTTAGAGATGGTTTCATTTTTGCAAAACCAAACCAAAGGATTTTATTTTACTTACTACCACAAAATGGTGAAATATAACATTTGAAACTGTTTTATAACACTGTTCTGCTGAGAAATGTTTACAATGTTGTAAGGGTCCATCTACTGCACCTCTAGAGATCACACTTCACACATATTGACCATTAAAGATAGACAACAGATTCCTGGTGACCCAACAATGAATAAGCTGATTTATGAAAAATAAAATAATATCTGTTTTCATAATGGTTTACCTGATGCTACTATTCCTTTACTATATGGTGTGTTTGTAAACAATATATTCATGCTGCTTAGTTCAAAAATGTTCACAGCATTTGAATATTGCCCTTTTATCAGCAATGCAGGACTATGGTATATATATCTATAATCAGTTCCCAGCCTTATCCTTTTCACAGGTACCATGTGTTTCTGAATCTCCTCTCAGTTAATATATAATATATTGATAGGGCTTGGCGATATAGCTTAAAAATCTATTCTCTGGTTGTTATTTTTTCTCACCAAATCTGATTCATCATTTTTGGTTTTTTTACCTTAAGTTTCATTATAAAACTGTCAAATCACCCACATTACTTTCAAAACATAGCTTTTATTTCAATCATCCATTTTGGGAGGTGACCTTAGTTTAAAGGACAACAAAATTTAAGTTGTTTTGTTTCACAACAAATAATGCCCAGGGTTGGGATTAACTACCCAGCCCTAATTTTTTGTTAATCTTATGTTTATTCTGATTGAAATGGTTTCTACAAGCTTCCTGCATCATTCTGTACATTCTACTAAAAAAATTAAACAAGAAAAGGGGCAAGAAAGCACAACCAGAAAGGTTTATTTGAAATCAGCACCATGGACAGATCCTCAATGACCCTTTCACACTCTAAGATGCTTAAACAGAGAAGTGGAGAAAAGAACACAAAATAACCATTTTGGTTTTTGTTTCCTTTTTTTTTAACACAGGCTTTTTGTGATTTTTTTGTAGCCATTAAAAATAAAGAAATACAGTAATTGTTACAGAATATAAAAAAGTATACTATTTTAAGTTATTTTTTTAAGTATCCATCCTTAACAGAACTCACTGAATGAAGTTGAAGGTACTGTTTATCCTCTTTAATATCACCCCTGCATTGCCAATGATTAGAATTGACAGCCATGTTTCAGTTTGTCTATTCAAGATCACTTGATGCCTTCATATACCAGCTATAATGATGAAAAGATTCAGTATTCACAGTTGATCTCTTTGTACATATTATTATGTTTCTCGTGGCAGTTGGTTCCAGTTGGAGTTATTCAATAAGAGCAATCTAAATGGCTCAGAAAGCATTTGCATGCCACAGCAATCAGATATGAAAACGTAAACAAATTGTAAAATTCTCTGTCGTTATCACTTACCGTTTTTCACAATACATTCTGAATGAATTATAATGGTCAGAAAACAACTTTTGTCACATCATAAGAGAGAAAGATCATTTTAGTGCCTATGCAGTTGTGCTTTGGATTTTGAGTCGTTGAATGATTAACAGTGTCACTGTATAAACGTAGCACTGTTCAAACATAGATACATTACTTACTGAAAGTAAGTTCAGCAATTTCATATTAAACATTACAGCAGCTTTTCTGCCAATCTTCATGTTACTGTATAGAGCACAACTATCTAAAGTGTGGGTATTCCTGCAGAAGAAACACCTTGTGTTATACTTGGAACCACAGAGGTTTTTCACATCTGTATTAGTTTAGTTAAGGGCATCACTACCAGAAAGTTTTTGACTCTACTATATTATTGTTCAGAAGAAATTAGAAAAACCTAAGAAAAGGTAGGATACTGTATTGAATAGCAAAGCAAACATTTTAAAACGGGGATGTTATAGTCAACAAGTGAATATGATTAGGTTATAAAAAGACTGGTAATTAATTCTAATGCAGCGCACATGCATTGACTCACACAGGCAAAATATGAACTCTTTTTCATAGAGCAGGGTCATAAATTTAAAGGGGTGATAAACTCATATCTTATGGAAAAGTGATGTTTAAAATTATCTCTTTTATGTCATTACACACTCATTACACATTCTCACCTAGCTGTATGTATTGAGGACCATGGTTGACTCCCATTGACTTGCATTGATTTCTAACCCTGTATGTGCCTTAACAAAATCTATATTTAATACTAAACTTAACCATTAGCAGTGCATACTTAACTCTAACCTTAACTCAAACTCAAATCACACCTTAGTCTAAAATCTAACTGTAAGCAAAAACTAAGTGAGAACCATCAAAATATCCTCACTTTGGTTTGTTAATTTGTTGGTTAAATTGGAAAAGAAATGGTCCATTCTGATGCTAAGATAAGAGCGCACACAAAACTTATTTGACCACCTTTGTCATCAAAAACAATGGTTATGCAATCAAGCACTAACTGTGTATCATGTGACTAAAACAAACAGAATGGAAAAAAGAACAGTGAATGCCTGAAAGCACTATTCCTAGCAGTAAAATAAAATAAGTGTGATGAAAGAACAGTGACTGTGTTCAAATTCTAAAAAAATTGAGTTACCTTTGTTTGTTGTCATCATTTTAGACCTATTTGTGCAAAACAACTGTAAATTTAATTGTACTGATGTTATATTAAATGAGAAAGTTAAGACAGATGGTGGTCAAAAATTTTCTTCCATGACTATATCCTTCTACAGGAATAATCAAACTCCTCCCATCAGATCTTATTCTACTGCCTATGTTGTTCCTGACAGCATCATGTATGAATGATGAGCCTGTGTATTTTTGTAACATTACATCTGCATGTTAAAGTACATCTACACAAGATTGCACATCGTGGCTGCTGTGTAATCAAATAATGTATGAATAAAAAACCGTAAAGGAAACAAAAGTTCAGTCTCCTGCAAATGCAATGCCATGAAAATCCTGCAGGTTGCAGCTTTAATGAATGAGACGGTGTCTCTATTCTTAAAGAGACATCGTTTTAATAGAAGAACATATGAGGGTTTTTTTGTTTTTGTTATCTATGTGATCATTGTAGTCGGACTGCAGTTTGTCCGATGAATGCTGCCGCGGGTTATTAAGACGCATCTTGTACAGTAGCACCTTGAGCAGAGAAACCCGCAGCGCCAGGCGTGTTGAGGATGGGAGTTAAAAATAGCATCATCGGTCGGCCAAGCGCCGCTCCGTTACTACGCGTTTCAGCATTCTGCCCTATGCAGGGGGGAGTCTGCAGGACTGAGACCGCGGCAGCCCTCCACCTTTTTCTGTAGCTCCGCATTATCACTCTGAGAGCCACTTTTGAAGAACTAAACCCAACCTGCAGTCCATTTTCTGCACATGTGCAACCCTTTTGGGTTAATTGCTCACCATTGTCCGCCCGCTCCTACTATAGTTTCCTCCCTGTGATATAAACACCGACTATTAAAGAGCTAGTCTTTTGGACTCCTCCTCTACTCTTTAACATTTTTACTTATTGGACCCTCGGCGGTGTTTATTCACATTAAAGGCAAAAGCAGGCTTTGCTTCCACCTTCAAAGTGGGAAATTCTCTACCTGACGTCAATGCCTTTGTGACTGACGCAGCCCGCAGCAGAAGGAAGTCTATTTTTGTTATCCATTTGTTTAGGCGTTAAAAAAAGGGGTACCCACTTACCCACCATCAGGCTCTACCATCGTATGGTCATTTGCCAAATCTTTTGTTTTTCTTTCCACAGAATGGGTGCGTTTCTTTGCGCCTAAACGCAAACTGGCGCTGTGAAATAAGAGCGCAAACGCGCATTCAGCGACAATTCGTGAATTGATAATAATGAAAAAAAGACAGAAATGAAAAGCGTCCAGTTTTGCACACCATTATGGCCCGTTGACCAACCCGGAACGGGCGTTTTCCCGCTGGCAGTCATGATCATTTTCTATCAAAGAAAATGCGGGCGGGCTTGCGCGTGCGTGCAGCCCACCGTGGAAAGAGGATCGCGCTCAAACGCCGCACGCTCGAAATTCCTCCAAGGAACCTCTGCGAGCTTTTCTTTTTTCATCACGCGCGAGCTAAAAATAGAAACGGGGTTGGATCGTGATCCAGAAATAGATAGGGGGCATCACTCCTATAAAAGGCATACCATTCAAGAGTACAGTGAGAGAAGAGAAAAGTCGGAGCAGATTTAATGGACAAAGAGGGTATTTTGTCCGTTTTTAAATATAATTTTCCATGTTTATATCTGTGGCTCTGCCGCTACAACGGTGAGTTGTTTCAACCTTTCTCTGGATGCACCTGTTTCCTTTTAATCCCAGTGTCCTGCATCTGTAATATGCTTTATTATTTTCTTTTAACCAACATTTATTTTTATTTTTATCTGTTTGATTATGATGGGATTCCCACTTGAAACCAAACGCATCTAATGAGTGTTTTTTTAAGCTGCTGTTTTTGCAGCTTGCTGGAAAGGACATCAACCGGTGTGTGAATGCAGCTACGCGGGAATCACCACCATTGATGATTATTTATATTCGTAGATAAGTCTTCCACTTTTTTATACAAGATAAAGCCAGGCTTGCTGCTTTGACTCTGTGATGCATATTCTGGGAAATGTTGCCCGGTTTTCTGCCAAAGAGTAAGGAGGGAGCTGTCCTTTATGTTGTGGTGCTGAAGTGTTTCAGGTTGCGCTTGCCGGTTTACACTCAGCGCAAATACAATTTGTATCCATCTGTGTTGCGTTTGATGCACCAGGATGTATGCTTTTTGATGTGTCTTGATCTGCTCATATTTTTTTCATACTGCGATGTGATCACATACATGAGTGATTTTCTTTTTTATGCAGATACGGAAGGGAGAGCGGTTCAGAGCCTCACAAAACAAACAAACAAACAAAAAGGTTACATTTACAATTTGCTATCCGTTTGCGGATTTTTTCATCTCTCCTCCCTTTTGTGCACGATGAGTCGAGTCGTGACTACTAAAAGTGAGTAAGGCGCGTGCTGCGTCAGTGGCGTCTGGCTCCGGTGCGCTCGAGACAGATGGGGAGAATCGTGACGGGCTGGGGAGACGCGTCCTCGACTGAAAGACTGGGCGGCCCAATGAAAAGGAAGCGAGGGTGGGGCCCCTACATCAGCAGCTGGGGATTTGGAGCCAAAATTAACCCTTTGCAAATAATGAAAACTTTATGTTTGTTTTAACTGGATGCGCTCTGACCAGTATGGTTCTACATACCAGATCACAATGAAGAGTTCTGCGTTTTCAGGTTAAGCTTGATTGGTTTAATCCGCTCTAATGTCCATGAGAGCAGAGGTAGTCAAGAAACAGTCAGGTGCTTTGGCCTCCTGCTTTTAGATGCTCCTTTTTTTGCATCCCTATTGGTGGATGACTGGTTACCCTGTCCAATCAGACCACGAGCATTCCTCTGCTGCGTGTTAAAGTCTATAACAGCGACTAGATACCGCCTCTCCTCATCGCCGCTCTTTTTAATAACAAGGCTGCATGTTACTGCAAAGCCATGAGCAGTTAGACGAGTGTTCAGATCAGATACAATTAAGTCAACAAACACATAAAACGACAGAGCAGAAGCTGAAGACTCTTTGAGGATGAAGAACCACCGGGAGTCGTGGACGAGAGATTGACTGTGATTTGTAGCAGCTGTCCGTCACGAATCTTTTTGCGGTCTGGGCTTGCTGTGCATACATGAACCCGGGAAGCCCTTACCCCAAAAAGCATTCGTGGAGGATGTTAACGTCGCTCGTGTTGTTTTGGATGGAGGAGTCACACTGCTGCTGTCAAAACAGGCTGTTGTAAAACCGAGAGCTGGACCCTCAAAGTGCTTCCGCACACACAGACGGCGGTGTCTGAATGTAACAGTGAGGATTTAGGTTAGATACTTCAATGCAATTATTTGTTTATTTACATTAACTGGTTGAATCTGAATGAGGAGCAGACAAACTCAAAAATACAAACACATCAGCTCACATAATTACGCAAACATGCTGATTATTGCGGTGCAAAGAATAAACAAATGAAGGAAGAAGACAACAGGAATTTGAGAAAATCTTAAACAATTATAACATTTCTGACATTATTCTGTAGAGTAATCCTGCTACTTGCATTTATTCTGTTAAATCACACTTAAGATATCTATCTATCTATCTATCTATCTATCTATCTATCTATCTATCTATCTATCTATCTATCTATCTATCTATCTATCTATCTATCCAGGTTTCAATATTGTTCTCATATTTATGTGAAATGTAAACAGCCACATGCTAAAGACTGAGTCAGCTGTAAATGAAAATGCATTACCTTCATATTTCAAGGATATGAAAATACGTATATCTTTAGGCACAAATTAAACAGGGTGCTATCAAAATTCTGAATTTTTTTGTTGTTTCTGTTTTTTATTTTTTATTTTTTTTTTTGCATTTTTAGTTGTACATACACATACCAAATAGTATTCTGGTTTGGCCCAGTTAAGAATGTAAAATTCAGAGCATTCCCTATATCACATGCTTAATCTGAAAATATATATTTTTTGTATTCTATTTTTTAAATAAATCAATGTTCTACACATATCCTGCATCCCACGTCAATCTGGGCATGTTTTTAAATTTCTTTCCCATTTGACTTAGCAGCGGAAGAAAAGTAGACTTATTTTTTTCTCTTTCTGCTCTCTCCTGTTGTGTTCACTTTCTTATTTCTTTTTTTTTACCCCTTTCATTCCCAGGGTACCTACTTCACAGGCAAATATAGTACACAACAGCAGCAGTGACCAAACAGCAGCTAGGCCAACAAGTTGCAGCTACAGAGAGAGTGGTAATACCTGTAAAATATTTCAGATATTTTCACCATATTCTGTTTTTATTTTATTTTATTGTTCCTTCTGGTTTCCCTCCACCTAAAACATACTGCATTTGAATTAAGTCTCGTCAATATGTCATAATACACCTTAAGAGTTTGTTCCTCTCTTTTTTAATTTCCTGCTATTTATATTATTAATAAAACTATCTTTAGAATATAAGTTTAGTTGTATTAAATTATTTTTTTGCAAGCCATGATAAAGCCATGACTGTTATGTCTACCCCATCACTGTGCTACTCATACACTATATCAGGTAGAACACATCACAGCACACAGTTAGCTAGTCAGAAACCAGACAGAAATATTGTTTGTTATGTTTTTTTATAGTCCTTTTGGTATTGTTAATTTTTACACACCCCATGTCTTTCTCTTTAAATAAGTACATCCATAACATTTCATATAATGACATGTAAAAGTAGATCCCTTCTGAACATTATATATGAAGAACTTACTGTTATTGTTCTAACAAATTTAGACTTTGGTTTCTATGTTTTTTTGCAGTCTGTTACTCAGATAAACAATTGAACTTGAATCTTAAAGCTGCTTTAACAGTTTTGAACCTAAGATTTTAAACACATTAAGAAGCAGGACGTAACCCCCCGCTTTCTTTCCTATGAACTGTTAGGATGTTCAGTCCATCAGAAGCAAATTGTAACCTGCTGTAAATCATCCAATTCTTTGCAAATTCTCATCTCCCAGTGTAACAGGAATCAAAATCTGAACACGCACACTGGTTTGATGGGGCTCCGTGCTTGTGGGCTGTAGTTTGTTATGTTTAAAACGAGTCACGATAAAAAGCAAAGTGGCTTAGAGTAGTTAGAATTTGAATGGATTTTAAACTTCAATCTCGGGAAATGATAATTTATCAAAAATGAAAAGGTATGATTCTTGTTCACGTTGTTCTTTGAAAGGTTGAAATATATTTCTTTTTATATTCCTTTTGTCATAAGAACACATGTTTAAACTTTGTATAGATATAAACAAGAAATATTAATCATCATTAAACACTGGTGAAGTTTCACATTATCCAGATTTTATCTCCTCCTCCTATTCTAATTATTTATTCTCCAACAGTGTGAGCTTTTGTTTTTCAGTGTGGGTCTGGTTAAGAGTGCTGAACAAACAGCGTAAAAGTATCTGGACATGAGAAATACTGATCATTATAGTTATTTACACAAGTAGCAGCCTACATTTATTAAACTCATGCATGTGTGCAATTGACTTTCTTTATTCCTGCTACTGGTGGACACCACCTGCCCTCAACCCTATAAGGATAAGATAGACAAAGGATGAATGAATAGAGAGATGTGTTCTCACTGAAAAGATACGGCACTGAACAACTAATAAAACAATATTATGATGTGGTGCAGTTGTCACAAAACATCCGCAAGTATGTACAGAAATACAGTACAAAGTACGCTTAACTTAAAAATTTCTAACATATATGTACGGCTTCAACTGCAGTGAAAAGTAATTTTAGTAGGCATCCTAATGTGAAGTTTTATTTTCTCTAATTGTCTTAATGCAAGAGTATGGAGCAACATAAACAGATATAATATATGAGTCATATGCTTAATGAATGTGCATATTTGTGTTCAGATCTATATGTAAGAGAAACATATTTTTACTTTTTTTTAAATCTCAAACCATGAATACACTCCTGTGCATGACTCTGTACTAACAAATTCAGTTTGATCCCTTTTTTTGCATTTTATTAATATTTTTTAGACATGTACATTGGTTTATATAATGTGAAAATACAAATAAAAAAGATTTGAAAAAGTGTTGCTATTATTTGTGAGTTTCCTTTCTTGAATGTATTGATGTATGAAGACATGCTTGAGGTTGTATCTGCTCTTAGTTAGTGCACACTGTGATTCTGTTTGTTGATAAAAACAGAATTTAATCCAGCACAGCATTTGCATTTTTTTACATTTCTATCAAAAAAAATCATAGATACTCTAAAGATATATTAATCCTCATGTGCTTTTGTTATTCTTTGCAACAAAGGTGGACATGAAAAAACAAAAATCTAAACCTGGGGATTTTTTTTTACGCATGTTTGATCAGTTTCCTTCTAAGTTGAATCAGGTTAATGCAACACAGAGGATACAGGAATGTATGTCCGTTGTTGCCTTTTTAAGATGCAAGGAAACAAAATACTAAATAAATCACAGAGTTTTGGCATGTAGCATAGAGAAAGTTCAACAGAGTAAAATTGAAGATATCATCAGCCTATTTTAATGTTACGCTGTAGAAAAAAAACCCCCATCTGTAACTCATGTTAAAAACCTTTTTTTTTTTTTCATTCAATGCAACAGTTAAAACCAGCAGTTCTCAGTCACCTTCAGCACACTCCCTCACTAAGGCATTAAAGGCCGGCTCACAGGACTTGCCTTGGGGCATTCACAGTGAGGATGGGCTGCTGGTCCATCCACGACGAAGACAATCTTATGATTTTAATTTTATTCAGGTTCCTTCAACAGTTTAGACCCTTGTTTACAGT
This sequence comes from Cyprinodon variegatus, assembly GCF_000732505.1. Taxonomy (NCBI): domain Eukaryota; kingdom Metazoa; phylum Chordata; class Actinopteri; order Cyprinodontiformes; family Cyprinodontidae; genus Cyprinodon; species Cyprinodon variegatus. Next base: position 339,621 of record NW_015151324.1, read on the forward strand.
TGGTGCAATTCTATTTTTAGTAGCAAGGCACTTATGTAACACCCGCGCTAACATTATGGACCAGTGATGTCTGCTCCACCCTGCTCTAACTGTGTTCTGCATATGTGTGCATGTGCACATTTACATCTCTATACTAACTTGTATGCAGTTGGGATTTCTGTAAGGCATAAACAAAATAAGGAAAAGGAAATTACTAAGCATATGCTGGACATATCAAACACATGATGACAATTTTACAGAGATTTAACTAAAAGGGGGATTTAAACTATTCTTTGTTTCTCTTTGTGAATTTTTTTCAGGGAGTTGTTGATTTAAGATTTATATTTTAAGGTTAGCCAGAATATTTAGAATGATTCGCCTAAATTCAAGCAAGAGAAACCCTACAGACTTGAAAGAAGAGATTTAAAGTATACCTGATGAAAAATGAAAAAAATCCAATTTGCTGTCTATTATAACATAGCTTTTAAAAAGCACAAGTTAAGTGAATCAGGGATCGGCATTTGAGCAAAAAAATAAATCCTCTCAAAATTCAGCAAGACTATGAAAAGTTGAAAATATGAGAGAGGATTTTTTTTTTATTATTATTTTATTTTAGGTTGCTTATTTATATTTTAATTTATCTATACATTTTTCTCAACATAAAAAATCAATCGGAAAAATCCTCAGACAGCTTATGTTCACACCAATATTGAATATTAAGTTAAATACATACATGTCTAACCCAAGAGGTAAAAAAGCAAACAACAATGTAATATTCTTGACGTACTAAAAAAAAATTATAAAAAACACCACTTAATAGTCACCACGACATGTAGATCTTATTTTACTGTAAAGGTAAGCAACACATGCTTGAAAATGGCAAAAAGAGAGTTAGTGTGTAGTAAGTGTAGCTGTGGGATTCTTTTTTTTTTAAAGAAGGAAAAGACAAGCGTGAAAGTCCTAAAAAAGGAGAGGAAATTTTAGGAAAAATAAAATTACCCTCAGTCGACTTCAGAATAACAGTATATACTTACAATATTTAAAATCTAAAAACAAATGAGACAGGGGAGGAAAACACTTAAAAGACAATGGGTTTTAGCAAATAAGGAATTTCTTAATTTATTTGTTGTACATCTTTAGCCAAAAGTTAAATGAACAGGCAACAGTCTAACATTCTTTTTTAAACATACTGAAAAAAATCCTGCTTCTGAAACACAAAATGAAGATTTGATTTTACTGTTAAGCAACACATGGATAACCATTTCAGAGAAAGACGTAAAATTGCAATGAGAGGGAGGATTGTGTGAACTGCAAATGTAGGACATTTGTCTTGAAATAAAGAAAAGTAAATATTTACAATATTTTAAGACATAAAAACAAATGGGATAGGGTAGACAAATACTTTATAGAAAAGGGGGTTTCTGATGGCATAGATTGAGTGCTTTACACTCAATCTATGCCATCAATCTATGTATTGCCTAATTTATATAAGTGTTTAAGCTGTACTGACTTTATTCTGCTTTAACATCTAGTTTTTTCATACATTTATAGAATATGTTGCTTTTAAAAATGAAAAGCTGTCAATTACAGGTTTATAAATAAAGAGGAAATACAAAAATTAACTAATAAGTAAAAGATCAGAAATATTTAAAAAAAAATGTACAGTTAAGTAAATAACAGAAAACATGTTTAAACCAAAAATAACTGAGCTTAAAATAAACTGAATTGAAACTTTCATTGTTGAAGATCAGGTCACAAATAAACAACCTCAAATGCAAAGAAAGAGCATATAACATGCTGAAAAAAATCTAAATAAAAAAAGATTAAACTCTCTGTGACACACAAGCTTTTTTGTTAACATCAAAAAACAGAAACATCAAATTTATCTACAGGTACCCACTGCTATCGGCGAAGGTTATGAATTATTGCGTTCTTATATTTCAACAGTAGAGGGTGCTATTATCCCAGGACTTTATTGTTGCTAAGAAACGCCCAAAAGAAGAAGCAGAAGAAAAGTTGACCAATCACCAGCAGCCTAACATAAATGCGGAAGTTCCTCACAGGCGTCTTAAGCTCAAACTCCCATCTGCTTTTGAACAGCTACTGTCTCATTATTAAAGAGGTGAGGAGTGCAGGCTTCAGCGTCGCGACCGAATACCGACAGAGGTGTGAACGGTGCGGGTATGTCGCTTAACGGAGAAGCCTTGTTTCGGTCCGTAGAGGCGCCGCTGTTCTGGCTGGGCGCTCTGACTGCGGCCTGGCTCTCTGTGTGCTCAGTGTCGCGGCTGATGTCCGGCTTCAGAGTATGGCTGCTGGGCAACGGAAATCTCGTCTCCCCCAGCAAACTGGGAAAATGGGCAGGTGAGAATGTAGAACGTTGGAAACACACATATTACATTTATTACAGTTCAAACTGAAGCTTCAGCTGCACAGACTATCAGAACTAAGTTGCACCTGGAGTGAGTTAGTGTTGTTTCAGTGAAATAAGAAGGCATGTGTATTAAAGAGGTATTACAGATTAAACCAGCTGGTTAAAAAATTGTGCTGTAAATGAAAGGAATATAAGGGCAGCAGTCTTAATTTTGCGTTTCGACAAATTTCAAGTTCATTTGTAATCAACTATTGTTTTGTTTTACTTTGTTTATCGTATCATATCATAAAAATGTACAAATAAAACATAACTTTTTAGGTTCAGTAGCTACTGCACCAATTGAAACAGTTCACTAATTTCATGTAATTTGATTTTCCTTTCAATTTGGTTAAAAAAAACTGCTAAAGATTATGTCTATGAACTAATTGAATGAATGTGTGTGTGTATATATATATACACACACA
>NW_015151324.1:342499-353603 GCF_000732505.1 Cyprinodon variegatus
AAATAAAATAGTCAGAATCTGCAGGTCAGAACTAGTAGGAAGCCAAAAATTACTACAGGCCGAGAAAAACTGAATGGTGCATTTTCATTAGTGATGTTCCCATAAAACCTTTTTATTTCCAATATGACACTGATACTGCAGCTTTGAGAATTGACTAATACCGACAGAAACACGATTCAACATCGGCTGGAATCACACACACTTTTAATACTTTTTTTTTAGAGTGGAATATTAGAAAAGGGTTGATCTAGTCACTCAAACGGAGAACAATAGTCAACAACTAATGGAATGAGGACAACTGACCCATTTATTAACCGCATCAGTTTATCTATTAACCACATAAATTTTAGAAAAAATAAAATAGTTTCTATCAGCATGCAAATAATACAGATTTTAGGTGCAGGCCACATAATCTGATATTTACACCCCATATTGAATTGGTACATACTTATTTTTCGTTGCCATTATAATGTAGTAAAAGTTTAGAAGAAAAGTGCCTATTGGCCAGTAGTGGCTACAAACATAAACTTTCCATTAAAGTTTAAAAATACTGACGAATTGCAGTTTTGATTATTCTTTCTTTTATGGATTTATTTCCACGTGCTATGTATATCAAGATCTAAGAATTGTAGAGATGTCTTCTCAAATTCTGTTTTTTGCCACCTTACTGCCAGATAATTTTTGTATATTCTTAGCTATAACAATGTTACGATTCGATTAATTGGTTCATTTTTTTTTTTTCACACCTTATAGGCTAGACAATGTTTCAAATTTGAAATAAATCAATGAACGCTGTAATATCGTTATAATTTTTTTTTGAGAATCAACAGCAAATAACAGAAGTAGAAAAGTTGCACTCCACCTATTCCTATTAAAACCTCATTCACTGAAAAATAATACCCCTGCGTTATAGATTCTGAAAGGCCTTTCATAAAAAAATACTGCACAAAATCAGTGCAATGAGTGCAATTCAATACCTCTGCTCCAGACATCCCCGCCCCCTCCGCAGACGCTCCACTGCACCTCTCCCAAATTGTAGCTGGTCACAGACAGGAGGCCGGCTTGTTTTGTTTTTATGACCGAAATTGCGGAAAACAACTACTGAAGTTTGACCCGCTAGAAGAGCGAGGTGCGCGAGAACGCTGGGACCCTTTTTCCACCTGGATCTCTGCTCTTTTTTGCCCTTATGTCCCTCCGTCGTCGGACTAAACTCGCCCCCCACTTCCTCACCGCCTCGGCCGTATCTAGACCCACAGTGTGTAGCACAGACCACGCTTCAATATTGGGCATAATTTAAAAATGTCTGTGTCAAGCTTGCTGCAACACAATGCTGCAGGAGTATAACTAGGAAGCGAGGTAGGTAGGCAAAATGGGTTTAGCGCCACCACAGCTCGGGAGGGAGAATTACGTCCAGGAGCAAATGGATAAAAATAGACCGGAGGAAAAAAAAAATCATGAATCGATACTCTTGCGGACGTGTCGATGCATCGGATCATCGGCTGTTGGATCGATGCATCGACACAAAACGATTATTATTTACAAACCTAATATACACTAGTTTTCTGTCATAAGTAAAGACCGGAAATGAGAAAAGGCCGCAAATGTAAGCAAAATGTTCTGTTGTAACAATCTTAAATTGTAGAGTTTTTCACTTTAAATAATAACATGTTAAAGATGTCTACAAATTGAATTTAAAAAAAGAAGAAGCGAAGCACCCCTTTCCCATTTCAGTACGTTCTTCAGGGGACGTTTGTCTGTATTGTAAAGGAAGTTTCCCAGTGAATATTTCTTTGTATGTCAGACTAAACATGGCCTTGAAAATAGAAAATACCAGTGGCTGTGTCTGCTTGAGGACAATATACCATTTAGCCAGAGCAAACAACATGCGCTTGTGGTTTCACAAAGGTTTTGTGGTTTGTGGTGCAGTCTTTGTTTCAGGCTAGAGTGCATCTAGTCTGTATGAGCAATGCTAAGATTTGCGCCCATGGTGTGCTGAATTGGTAAAGTTTCAAAATTGGAAAAAATCCCTGCCACCGCCTCTAACTGAAGTTTATACCAACTATAAGCATTTTACAATCCACTTTCTTAAAATACTGTCCACTTATGCAATTGATAACGCTAAGACATTATCTTAGGTAGAAAGTATCACTATCAAATATGGTTTAAGATTGTGACCCTGCCATGCAACTTTCTTAAGGCTTTTTAAAATGTCATGTTTGTAGAATCCGCGGCCTTTAGCTCTCCCATTATGCAGCAATGAATACTTATCTGCTGTCCTATGTTGTTAAATGCAGGATACTATATTGCTGGAACAGGAGCAAGATATTGAACAATGCATTTTTTTTTGGTTGTAAACTTTAGCTTGTGACTCAATTATGGTTCGAGAGGATTAGCAAATCAGATTGAATGCTGTCCATCTGTCAAAGCTGCTCACTGATTGAACTTTGAAATTTGAACAGACCACCTGATGTTAATAAGTGTAAGCCAAGGGATCGAAGTTCATATTTCAACGTGGATGCTGGAGACAATTTGTGTGTTTGATATGGAGTTCTCCCACAGATCTTGTTGGAATCTAAAAGCTATTATGTTTTGGGATTGTGATCTCGGTGCTTCTTGTTGTAAAGAAATGATTGATGGTTGAATCTAAGCATGGGGATATGCTTAAATAAAAAAAAGTCTACTGCATCTCTTTTAATCCACAGTCGCATCACTCTGACAGAGAAGCAAATGTTTTGAAGCCGGCAACTGAGGTTGCTCTTGATCCCTTTTTTTTTTCTTTTTTTCTGTGATGCTATAAATGGAAACTCAGAGAGAGAAGGGAGTTTATTTTTGGATCAGTCGTGCAAAATGTTTCAGAATATCCAATGAGCCAAAAGGAGGTTGTTGGCCTCCACTGTTACGTTCATTCACAAACTTTATCTCACTGAAGTAGACTTGATTGAGAGGACAGTCTGATTATATAATGACTCTGGAGTCATTCATAAATGAAGCACACATGATATGAATAATCCTCAGGATTCTGGTTCAGTAGTTCCCACTTTTCACAAGTGTGTAGGTATGCGTGTGTGTGTGTGTGTGTGTGTGTTTAAAAAAAAAAAAAGAAAAGAAAAGAAAAAGTAGCTCTGAGAATATTAGTGGGCTGTGTGGTTACACCCTTAGGAAGATCTCTTGGGTTATTTTTTCAGATCCTATAAATACAATCATGTAATGCATGAATATTGTAGAATTTCAATTATATATCGCCTGCCTCTGGTATCCAACAAATATGTCTGCTTCAAACGTTCTTTTCTCTGTGTGAATTATTATTATTAGATATTACCATTACACTGTAAAAAGGAATATAATAGTTTTTAAAAATGGTAATGCAATAAAATTGTTTTGCTGATTTTCTGCTAAGCACCCAACATAATCAAAAAAGCATTAATTTAGTGTGACAGAGGCTGGATTTGAGCCATGGACTCTTGCCATATTGTTGTTCTAAAGTTTGTTATGCAAGCTGAATTTTTTTTAAGTTTTACTTTTAGTGCAACAGTTTTTGGATTTTTTTTAACTGCTATTGTATTTTCATCTCATTACTATGATCTATGATTACTGTGAACCATATGCGCTGCTCTAAAATCAATTCTGCATTGAAACAAATTATCTCTTAAAAATATGCTTTTTGTCAGAATGTATATAGTAGTTTATGCGATTGTAAAAAAAAAATATATATATATATATATATATATTATAATATAATAAAAAAAAAATCTATATTTGGTATGATTATTGATTAACAAAAAAATATATTTATTAATACATTTATTAAGCAACCCTATTCTCCTGTGGTAGAAGTTTGGATGGATCAAACCTCTATGATTGCTGATGCTAAGTTTGCACCTTATTAAGATCATAAATGATAAGACAATTTGAAGATAATCATCTGGTGTATTTTGCTCCCTTTGATGTATTCCTTGAACCTATCAAGACTTAACAGCAACATTTAAATTGACATTTGTCCTTGTAAAACCTTTAACCTGGTTCTATTGTAGTTTGCAGTCCCCAGGGGGTAGATTAAACCTGAAAAGTTATAATTGGCAGTTAGATTGGTGGTCAAATAATTTTTCTCAGTTTAATCAGCAACAAGCCATTCTCCAGGATTCTGTACAGGCAGGGGATAGTGTAACAATGAAGCACAATTAATTTAAGTCTTTGTCGAAATACAATTAGGGGCATCGGTCTCTTTATTTGGTAATCATTTACCATGTGCTGCTTGAAATTGAGCTTTCCTTGTTTCTTTATTTTTCCCTGTTATTTATTTATTTTCTCTAGCTTGAACAGTACGTAGCCTGACCCTACAGGTGATCATGCCGAGAAGCTGCACAGCTGTCTCAAATATTTCTTTCACTCGTGAATATTTTCTCAGCGTAATGTATTTTCCTATACCTTGGAGATGGCCTCATAAACCCTTACAATTGATGGGCATTTCTAAGATCGACCACATTTTAAATCCATTTATAAGCCAAGTTTTAAAATGTTTTCATTGTTATTTAAATTTTTGTTTCTTGTTATATAAATATAAGCAGTATAAGTCAATTGCTATTATATACAGCATTAGGTTTGATTTAAAACAAAATGCATACAAACAAAGGCACCATAGGATTTTGAGTGAAGAGAACTTTATAATGTGAAAATTTAAATTCAATTTCTCCATAACCTTTTTTTTTTTTTTTGAAGTAGATAAAAATTTAAAATATTATTTATTTGACAAGTGCTTATAGTGTTAATTACATTGTCTTGTGAAACTATAGGATCCCTTTTCTAAAGCTATGTTTTACACCATAGACTTAGACAGTACTTTATTGACCTCTACAAGCTCTGTGTTTTTCTGACTCCTTGGTACCCCGTACCCCTTTCTGCCATGTTTAGAAATGTTTTTAAAAGATGCATTGCTTAAGGAAATATTCTCATATTCTGTTTTCTTTGCAAACTTCTTAGTTTCTCAGTGGAGTGGAGGTTTGTCTCCATCTGCTGGTTAGAGGCATTTCTGAAGATAAAATGTTAAGTGCCATTTTAAAATTATAAAACTGGCCTTATGTTTTGTGTGATTCTAATTATTGTAAAACTTTTAATTCGTATTGTTGTAAAGCAGATCTCTTCTTTTCTCCAAGCTTTCTGCATAACCAATTTTTGGAGCTATAATATTTGTGCTTATCATTCAGAAGCTTTTACTTGCTTCACCTTTTTTTATAGCAAAACAAGGGTTTAAGTCTAATTATAACTGGTTATTGAATACAGTATTTGTTTGTCTCAGATTTACTTTTGTTATATTATCATGGAAAGGGCTTGCTTCTAACTGCTGATGATAACCTGGGAAATGAGAGGCTGTGTTGCTAACATTTCCACGTGCACATAGTAGCAGCATCATTCAGGACACTCACTTTAGTCTGACCTAGTTTTGCTGGAAACAACAGCTGCTCCAAAAATAGATCTTTACTTATTTGAGTGAAGGCAACATTCACTCAGCTGTAAAATCCTTGCTTTTTTATTCCTGTCCTGTCTGAAAAGAAAATCTCATTCTTAAAAAGGCTAAAAATAAACCAACCTATGTTTCCCTCGTCATTTCGCCTACAGACTCTTCTGTACCCCCACCCTTTCCTCTCTGTACTATTTATAGTTGCCCCCAGGATCCCCTATGTTTGTGTTTTTGTCATTTTCTTTACTCTTCTCTTCAGCCCTCTTGTTTAGCTCTCCTGCAATCCTTGATGATGCTTGGCATCACATCATTCTTTGTACAGAATATTATCACGCAAATAAGAGATGAATAAAATAAAATTAGTTAAAGGGAGACATTTAATAACCATTTGTAGTAATAATAAAAAAGTAAACGCGTGCTTGGAGTACATTTTATTATGTTAAGAATGTTAGATATTGCAGAAGTGTCAAAATCTCCTCTTTATAACAGTTGATATTTAGTATAAACTTCTGTTCCAGCTGTATTACATCTAAGATTCCAGACTGATTGGATTGAAAACATCAAAAAGGGGAGTTTTTTGCTTTCCTGAACCTCTTTAATGAGTCAATAAAAACATTAAAGAATATATAGTTTAAGTAATAATTCCCTGATTATATTGGTGTCTTACAAAATTATTTAAATCCTTTCAATTTTTCCCGTTTTTTTTATTGTAATCACAAATACTTTTCTAAAGTTTAACTGAATTGTCCTGCCTTTAAGTCCACCTATCTTCCTATAAACTTTAATCACTTTTTTTTCCTCCCTGCTGAAGAAAATCATACCCACAACATGATGCTATAAATACAGAGTTGTATTTGTATAATCAATTTGAAACATCCCACAAAAAATCTTAGTAAAATTCCTTGTACTTAGTGCAATTAAGGTGTCAGAGACTCAACTGTCTTTAAATCTCTTAATACACACTTGGACAAAATTGTTGTTCCCCCTCATTTAATGAATGAGCCACGTGACCATTGTGTGACCCACAATGGTCACAGAAATAACGTTACTCTGACAAGTCATAATAAATAAAATTTCTATGAAAATGAACAAATATAAGTCAGAATTTGTTTTTCAAATGTTGGGGTATTTCTTTTATTAAACAAGTGATATCCACAGTTTTGTTGCCATGTGTGAAGGTCTTTATATATAGACGGGAATTGTACTACAGTTGGGGAACACTGAAACAGCTCTACACCCTCTGTTGTGTGCTCATGAGAGTTTGCCAACCAGTCCACATGTGCTGTATGGACCTGGAAAAGGCATTAGACGGTGTTCCTTATGGGACTACCCAGGAGTATGAATTTGGGAGCCCTTTAGTAAGGGCCATCCGCTCTCTGTACAAACAGAGCATGAATGTTGTTGTCTTTTCCGGCATCAAGTCGATATTCTATTCCTGGTTCATGTTTGACTCTGGCAGGGGTGCCCGCTGTCACAGGTCCGGTTCATAGCTCATGGATTTCTTTTATGGAAATGATTTCTAGGTGTAGTCAAGGGCCTAAGGGCTTCTGTTTTGGGGACCAGCAGATTTTGTTCCTTCTTTTTGAAGTTGAAGTGGTTCTCTCAGCTCCCCCCTGCCAAGACCTTCAGCATACACTGGCATGGTTTGCCATCTATTGTCAAGTGGCAAGGATGAAGATCAGCTCCTCCAATTCAGTAAATGGTTCTTGACCGGAATAGTTTGCTTGCCCCCTTGAATTCAGAGGACATTTACTGCCTCAAGCATTGGAGTAAAGATATCTTGGGCTTCTGTTCACAAGGGAGGGGAGAATCAAGCAGGAGATCGACAGACTGATAGGTGCAGTTGCCGGCACAATGCGGATGCTTCAGTGGTCAGTTTTGATAAAGAGCACTGAACAAAAGGCAAGATTCTCGATTGACCCATCTGTCATTGTTCCTACCCTCACATGATCATAAGATCTGGGTCATGACCAAAGAGTGTAATCATGGATACAAGTGGGTGAAATGAGCTTCTTCCACAGGGTGGCTGGGGACTTCCTTAGAGATAGGGTAAGGAGTAGTCATCAGGGAGAGGCTCAGAACGGTGCCAATTCTCCTCCACATATAGAGGAGTTAGCTGGGTTGGTTCGGACATCTTTTTCGGATTCCACCTTGAAGCCTTTCTCGCGAGGTGTTCGACTCGTATGTAATTTCGATGAGGCCTTGGGAACAACCCAGGACACCTCAGATAGCTGTCTTTAAGCCCCCGGCGGAAAAGTCAGGAGCAGTCGGCGTTGCCACAGGTCCATTAGAAGCAGGCACTTGCTCTAAGGCAGCAGCGGACTCCCTCAGTAGCTCTGCCACTATTTTGGTTATTGTAGTCGTTCAGTATGTCCCGATAGTCAGACCCGGCAATTCAACCAGTTTCCCACGGGCACACTTACAATGTAATGAAATGCAGACATGCACAGTGCCCCCTACCGAACAAAATGGGTAGCCCGGTCAGCAAGGACCTGAGGAAGAGTGGCTGCTGATGTCACTCTGCTGCACCCGCCGCTCAGAATGCTTTTCGTTTTCAAATTATGGACAGTACTTTGCAGGCAGACTACGAAAACGATAAAGCAATGTCCGCTGTGTTTTATCTTTGATTATGGCATAAGATGTGTAGTCTTAAAGAAGAAAATGCAAATAGGATGATTGATTTTGATTTTCAAATTTTACATTTAAAATTGAATTTTGGTATGTATTTGCTGGGGTACATTTTGAAAAATAAATCTCAAATGTCTTTTTCATTTTTATTAAGTAAAAGGATGAGCAGTCTTGAAGAACAAAATTAAAATGCAAACAGGATGATTAATTACCAATTTCATTTATGAGTCAAACAATGCAGCCACATTCTTAAAATGAAAAAGCATTTCTGGAAATGCTTTTTAATTTGAAATATGGTAACAATTCGCTTCCATATTTACGTGTTTGCATTTTAACTATTGCAATACATGCTATGATGCCCAATTTTTTTATTTATGTTTTTTAAGGTATTTTTTTTGCTGATTTTGCACATGGCATAAAGAAAAAAAAGCACAGCAAAAAAATATAACATAAAACTCAATACTTTGACAGAAATTCTTTGGGACCCTAAGGATTTATGTTGTTGTATATATTTAGTTCATAAAGCTAAATTCATAAGTCCATAAGTGTCATTGCTAGGACGGTACAATTTGATAATGTTTTCAGATTTCCGAATGCCTAGATAGAAGCAGTCACAAATGTGAGGTTGAAGTCACTATTCTTTCAGTGGACTTTATTTTTAATAACTCAAATCCCTTTCCATATTAGTATAACAAAACGATAAGCTTTTTTTGTTTGTTTTCTCTTTGTCAAAGCTGCAATGAAGAAATGTTGTTACAACAAACTGTTAATGAAATCAAAAATGATAAAAGAAAAGTGGGTTTAAATGTGAATAGGGTCAGTTTGTCAGGGTTTGTTATATTTGTAAGAGTAAGGGTTGTGATGAATCGTTCCTTTTTCTAAAGATGGGGACTGCTATAAATAGTTCCTTCTACTGCTGCTGTTTGTGCCAGGCGTTTCCAGGGCATCTGCTCGCTGTGCTGCTCCCTATGACAGACGGGCTCTTTCTTATCCTTGTCCTCCTCAGTCACTTTAGAAGCTCTCTTCACCTTTTTCCACACAACATCCTCTGGAATTGACATGGTAGTTTGCTGTATTGAAAAGGAATTCAGTATATTTTTTTGTTAAGCTCTTGGACCAGCCACCATTGCTGTTTGCACAGTGTTTGCCAGATGTCTCAAAAGGTTCTGTAGGTGGCACTGTCTGTCTGTGTATTGATGCTTCTTTCATTTTCTGTTCTATTGTCTTAATTTTCCGTGGTGTTTTTCCATGTGCCATTTCTGTCTGAAGAAGTTTTCCTTTTCTTTTTTTTTTCTTAACCACTAACCTGAGAGCCAGATATATCTGAGAGCTCTTGTTTGATTTGCTTCTGCAATCCTCTATTCAAACAGTTTTCCACTTGGCCTTGTGGGGCTCGGGCAGTCAGTGTTTATCTAATATCAAGTATGCTTGATACGATAAGGCTGACAGAGACCCACTTTTGTGGCTTATGAGTATTTTCACATCTGATAATGCAATTGCTTTTGCCACTCCTGAGCAGAGGATACTGGCCAGGGATTGCTGAGTTGTGATCATCATCGAGAACTGTTTAAAGTGTCGATGCTAATGTACCTCACAAAATTAATTTATACAAAATTCAATCATTGGGATTTTGTTATGGGATCAACACGGTGGTGCACAGTTGTCAAGTGTTGAGGGGAAAAATTACATGGTTGTCAGTTTGCCCTGTGTTTGTATTCAGTCCTCTTTTACCCTGAGGCTGCTAAAGAAAGTCAAATAAGGACTTAACTTTCACATTGCTTAAAATGCAGTTATTTGACTGCTTTACGAATTTGTAAAGCAACATTAGTAAAACAAACTGTATGATGAATACCTAGGAATGCACAAGAAAAGTCGTACATAAAAGCTGCAGAGAATTAGATTTAGTTTAGAGTATAGGTTATAAAACAATATTCGAAGCGGAGAATGTCTCACTACCAACTGTTCTATCTATTAACTGAAAAATTGAGGAGTGTGGCATGCAAAAGTCTTTGTGGTGGGTAACTGGGCAATACCCTGAAAACATAACGCCCATGATGAAACCTGGTGAAGGCGGCTTTATACTGTGGGGATACTTTCCTTCTGCATGGACGGTAACTTATCAGAGGTAATTGGAAGATGGAAGCAGCTTAACACAGGCCAAACCTGGAAAGAAAGCAATGAGTCAAAGCTGTAATATTTGTGATTATATGGAGTAAGTTTACATAAATGATGTGTTAGAATTGTCAAGTGACGATCTGAACAAAAAGCAAATAAGATTTTGTGGTAAAACTTGCAAATCTATGTTAACAGATGATGAACATCCAATCTTTTTTGTAACAATTGTGTTTTTGAGTTTTTTTTTTTTACTTTCTAAAGTTGTCTTCTAAATTTTGTATTTTATTAATGTGGGCAATATTCTATTTCATGTTTATTACCTCCACCAAGGAGGACATGTTTTTTAGGAGAGTTTATGTGGCTGCCTGCCTGTCTGTCTGTGTAAAGGATAACTTGAAAAGTTTCGGACGGATTTTAATGAAATTTTTATCAGAAGTGTCCCTCATGACAAAGAACTACCCATTCAATTTTTGTCTGGATAAAGGACTTAAAAAAAAAAATGTCTTACATTATGAGGGGGATATTTGATGGAACAAGCAGCCCCTAACTAAACCAGAGGATGGCAGCAGTGACTATTGACAGCCTAAGCATCAGACTTAAAAAAGTCAGGAGGTATTTTATTGAAGACAAGAACACAAGAAAGGGAACGTTATTTGTTTGTTAGTAGGATCAATTCAAACCTAACAGATTTTATGGATAATTTTATCAGAGGTTTGCATCATGCCAAGGAACGATTCATTTAAATGTGGTTATGATCCAGATCATGTGCAAGTTTTATCTATAGGGGCAATTCACAATTTGGAGCAAAATTTGCTGCTTGGCGGAGGTCTTCTCTCTCAGTGATTTTCTAGTCACAATATGTTTTTTTTTTTTCAAAAATGAAGATGTGACTTGAAAAGATATTTC
>NW_015151325.1:0-603 GCF_000732505.1 Cyprinodon variegatus
TAACTAACTATAAATGTGAGCCTTTCTTAAGTTCTTATGATTTTAGATCTTTATTGATCAAAATATTACCTTTGTGTGAGATTAAAATTAGATTCAAAATAAAAAGTCGTACTTTATTTTTTTATTTTTTTTAATATTAAATCTGGCTTCTTATGTACCTATTGGAGTAATGGATTCTTCTGAGAGTGAAATTGATTATCTCTTTGGTTTTAGGTACAATTTTAAAGCCAACATGCTTTTTTTCTTGGGTTGACTGACAGATTTTGCACCAAACGTTGTTCAGCTCTGAGGAACAGAACTTGTTTTCTTCCTGAACATTATAATGGCTGGATATTCCCATATTTTATGCTCACTTTTTAACAGATGTCTGGATCTTTAACCTGGGAATGAGCCAGATTTGCAGGGGAAATAATTCCTCTTCCTTATATCTTGATTTCTGTGAAAGTTCCTGTTTATGTGACCCAAAGAAGTGGTGTGTTTGAGGTGTTGCCTTAAATTACGCCCACAGATGTGCCTCCAGTTTACTCAGATGCTCTGAATTAAACAGAAGCTTAGAAAGCTTTTACAAATTCTGTAAATGCATAGTGTAAAGTAAAGCTTTCT
>NW_015151325.1:2163-2791 GCF_000732505.1 Cyprinodon variegatus
GTCCTTCAAATTGACAATCATTCTGGTGACATGTTTACGTAAAGCCGGGCATATACTGTATGATTTTTGCCCTTTTCGGGCCGATTCTACATTCGTGCGAGAATTTTTCTATTGGGGCCGACTTTCATCCTGATGGTGCGTGGTGTAGTGAACAGGGAATAACGAGGAGCGATCAGCCTCTAACGACCACCTCCTCATTAGGAATTGTAAAGTTGGGAGAAAATCAAACGAGGTTGAAATTCAGTCGGCCGTCATAAGGTGGTCGTGGGCGAATCGCTCAGTGCGCAAACAAGGATTCTTCTTCTTCCTCTGAGATGTAAACCCAGCATCATGGCGGGGGGGCAATGAGTGAAATGGAGTTCTTTTTGTCAAACTGACAGACCGTAGTAGCCATGTTTGCTCAGCCATGTCTTTGTCCAAATACGTCGTCTCCTTTTCTTTTAGGGCTTTCAGCACCAAATTGCCCAAATATCCAAGGCAGCGCGTTTCACTCTAGTGAGCTTCATGTTCCTCTGCTACTGGTTTGGCTTCCAGATAGACGAGTCCCAGTAGCGCCATCTCACTGCGGAGCTGAGTCCCACCTGGTTTTTAGACGCGTGAGCAGGTAGATCGCATCAGAGCGTCGGGT
>NW_015151325.1:4579-6509 GCF_000732505.1 Cyprinodon variegatus
AGTCATTATGTATTTTTTTAAGCCATCAACATTTATATTTTTGCTAAGCAATAAGATAAGAAATCAATGTTGTTGTTTTTTCTTATGATTCCGGTGTTTGTTCATGTTCTAGGTGGTGAGAGTGGAGCCACTGGCAAACATGGGTCAAGTGACGGCTCTCCTTAACTCCATCGGCTGGACGCTGCCGGTGCTGCCCGAGCTGGATGACCTCACCGTGGGTATGTTGGACACGCTTTGGGGTATTTTTAGGGTCGTCGCCATGGTTGCTGTTTCTTTTCTATCTCTTGTTTTTCTAAGAATAGAAGCTCCATCTGATTTACAGCCCGCTGAGAGACGGAGATCTGCATATTCTCCGTCAATCAGTGCATCCTGTTTAGAGCCACGGCAGCTTCTCTAATTGTGTTAGCGGGCTGGTGCTGCAGCTCAGAAGATGAAACCGGGAGGAAATGGCCGCAGCAGTGGAAGCACCCCTGGATGGAGTTTCATAATGGATTTCCTGATGCCATAATCTACGCATCAGCGATCTAATGTTTTCCCATCAGGCTGTGATAAATTCATTTATCCATCTGTCCACAGAGCATCGCGCTCACAGCAGGCGAACGCTGTTATCGGCTCATGTGTTTGCCCCCCTGTTGCTCTCAGCCGGGCAAAAATTCAATTACTGTAAAGGAGCATTGAGAAATGTTTTTATTCCTTTTTCAGGTGGGCTGGTGATGGGCACAGGCATCGAGTCCTCCTCCCATATCTACGGCCTTTTTCAGCACATATGTGTGGCATATGAACTGGTCCTTGCAGATGGCAGCTTAGTGCGCTGCACAGAGGTAGGTAGTGTTTGGGCGCAGGGTTCCCATCCTGCATCGTTAATCAGACATTTAGAAGGAAAGCAATGAAGCTTTTTGTGTTTTTCATAGGAAATCTGCATTATGGTGACAAAAACCATATCTGAGCTTCAAAGAATTTTCTATTCTTTTCTAGTATAACTGTTTGTCCATTAAATGACAGATCATTCCATGCCAGTTTGCTAAATTAACCCCAGCACTGCAAAAATGACCTAGAAATAAGTATTAATCTCTTAAATAAAGTGTATTTACCCTTAATTTGAGCAGGAAAATAAGATGTTCTGCCAACGGAATGAAGATTTTTACTCTTAAAAGAAAATATTTAGATAATAAGACTTTGAAATAAGACAATGCAGTTGTTTTTTCTTTTAAATGTAAATAGTCTTATTGCATTGGCAAAATGTTTCACTCAAATCCTCAATTCAAGAAAAAAAGCACTTATTTAAAGAAAAAAGGACTTTAGATTAACTTTTTTTCATTGAATGTGTTCTATCATCAGAAATTCAGACAAATGAAATGAAAAGAAGAGCAGATCTAAACATACAGCACAGTGTCAGTGTCTCGTACTTGGATCAGGGCTGGTGTTCTGTCAGAACATCATACGCTGTCAGATCGGCATACATTGTTCTAATAGACATGCATGCACATTCGCAACACAGAATTATTCCCGCATTGAATTTTAGCTGCTGTGCACCGACCAGCAAAAACACTTTTATTTTAACTTTTGAAATAGAAAATCAGCTTTGATTATGCTGGTATTTCTTGAATGTTGAAACGGCCAGACATGATTGAACTTTCCCGGACGTCGAGAGAGATTTAGGTTAGATAAAAACTAATGGTATGCTGATCAGTGTATGTTGTTCTGACAGGACACCGGGACTTTAACTCATTGATTTTTATCAATAAAAACATTTTAACATGGGAAAAATTAACGCAATTAATTGCATTTTTTGATATATATACTTAAGTCCCAACCATGTAACCATGTAAATCTGAGTAGTGGACAGTTAGGACCTTGAACATGGATCATTTACTAATTGGCCTCTTTAGATACAATTCTATTCAGTTTATTTCTATAGCTCCAATTCACA
>NW_015151325.1:6659-8124 GCF_000732505.1 Cyprinodon variegatus
AGTTTCACTTTTTAAATGGAATTACTATAATCAATCTACTTTTTCATGATATTCTAATTTTATGACCAGCACCTGTACATGTAGTTGTTGTTGTGCTCCTATAATTATTTTTTTTTAAAATAAGGAGAAAAGTTTCTTCTGAATTAAAGAGGTGGTTTATTTTGTTGATGGTTTTTGCTTAAAATTGGATTAATTGTGATTAATTGATTACAGACCCTTTAATGACTGATTAAAATGCTGAATTGCGTCCCACTAAACACAAAGTAAGACATAACGGTTAAAGGGAAGAAGATGAGATGCATCTTGCTTCTATTTCCTACTAAGAATCAGGAAAGTGCTGATTTAGAAAAGCCCTTTTTCTTTGCTGCATGTATGAAGAACACTGAGAGTGTCTGTAAGCAGGAGGATCCAGTATAGCTACCACCACCGTGTTTCATCATGGTGAATGTAGGTTGTCAGTTCTGATTGTGAATATATTTGTGGGACAATGCAGTTTGATTTTTGCCCAAACAGGAGGAGAACTCTGATCTGTTCCATGCCGTCCCCTGGTCCTGTGGCACGCTGGGGTTTCTGGTCGCAGCAGAGATTAAAATAGTCCCAGCTAAAGCTTGGGTGAAGCTGCGCTATGAGCCAGTCAGAGGCCTGGAGAACATCTGCAAACGTTTCGCCGAGGCATCACAGAACAAGCAGAACACGTTCGTGGAGGGGATCCAGTATAGCCTGGACTCAGCCGTCATCATGACAGGAACCATGACCGACCATGCAGAGCCAGATAAGGTAAGGTGATGGCGAGCTCCCCAGTAAATTGGCTGTATGGACTTTGACTAGACCTGACGTCAGACTTTTCCTCCTGGACGCCAGATCAACAGAATCGGCCTGCACTTCAAACCCTGGTTCTTCAAACATGTAGAGAGCTACCTGAAAGGAGAGCGCAGTGGAGTGGAGTTCATCCCTCTGAGGCATTACTACCACCGACACACACAGAGTATCTTCTGGGAGATCCAGGTATGCACACACACACATCACTGTTGCATTTTACACCGTGTTTAAATATGTAGTTTCAAAGGTAAATTAACTCTTTTAGAGTTATTACTACAACTGGAGTAAGATATACACTATGTAGAGAGTTAATTAATAATTTAGAGTGAGATCAAATGCACTCAGATTAGTGTTAAATTCAACTCTTAAAGTGTTACTTCAACACTACAAAATTTTAGGTCCATCTTAGGCTCCTGTCACACCTTGCTGGTTTATTCAGCGTCTGCCTGACATCCCAGAATCTCCTGAAACGCTGGAATTCACTGAACTTTCAATTTTAGGCCTATACATAGATTCAGAACTTCTGTCCGACAGCCTAACTTCTGCTTAACGCACAGCATCAGTTAAAGCTGGTGGGCAGGCAGTGTCATCGCTGCTCCCGCCCAAAAAAAATAAAAGAAAAAAGAAAAATAAAGAAAGAAGGTTT
>NW_015151325.1:9443-11772 GCF_000732505.1 Cyprinodon variegatus
ATGCTCAAAATTTCAGGACGTACTCGCCATATGTTGATGTGTGCCAGTGTACTTCAGCGTGCTCATAACTTGTCCAGCGTTTCTGCAAGATGTCAGTCATACGCTGGTCTAAATCATCAAGGTGCGACAGGGGTTTTACTTTTATTTAAGAGAAAAATTATTTTCCAATAGGAATTGCTCTAATGTTTCTCATAAGAACCCTGATATTTGGCACACTGCCTCCTGCCTACTTTTCCCTTGTAAATAATTAGCTTTGGTTTAGATAACCAATGCAAACATGAGGAGAATTTATAGCAGGGCTCGATGTTAACCATCGCCCGATCGCCCGGGGCAAGTAGTTTTTATTGTCAGGAGAGAACAAATTTCATTGCATTTGCCTGCCAGGCAATGATCGCAAAAATAAAAAAAATTATCACTCAGAAACACTTTAAAATCACTGACATTCGCTGAAAACGACCCAGAAGTGTTGCCGACGCCATTTTTGTTGTTTTGTACACATTCTCGCGTGATTTGAGAAAGCTGCGTGATTTTCAGCGAGATGGCGTGATTTCTGTCGGGGAATTGGCGTCACAGAAGCGGTGGAGAACTGGTGGAAAGATGGTGATAGAGCCAAACGACCAGGATTCAGCTCTTGGGGAGAGAATTCTGCAGAGCAGCAGCTGGATGATGAATTTAATCTATACTATAATACATGCTAGATTAAAAATTATCAGTCAGGGATTAGGAAAATAATAATAATAATTGTATGCGCACAGTGTAAATATTCATCATATGGCAGTCTTCTGTACAGTGATGCAGGTCATACATTAAAAAATTTTCATTAAATGTTTTCCTCTTAGACATTGGAGTGGTGCATTTAAATGTTATAGAACTAAACATGTTAAATTGGTGAGTAGTAGGAGTGTAAGTTTTTAACCTGTCAAGTTTTTTTAGATTTTTTTAAATTACAATTTATATTTTTCCAAGCACACAACAGTTTAAAGCAAAGTTTAGTTTGTAAAGAATGTGCAGGAAGGATTGAAAGGGCTGTAAGCCCAAATTACATGTGATACATTATTTAAAAGCTAACGCCTTCTAGTTTCTGAATATATATAAATTATAAAATTGGGTGAGTAGAACACAGACCAAGCTGCATCAGTTCAAACATTAATCAAAGTTGGGTTTTTTTATTCTTGAAAATGATAGGTCATTTTTGAACAGTAATAAAGACATGCTTGAGGAAAGGCAGGTCTCATTGTATTAAATTTGTTCTACATCATGTCAGCCACAAATGCAGAAAATATCAGACCTCTGGCTGCAGCAGTTCCAGAGCTGTAGGACTTTGAACTTTTGGCGTCACCAGCGTCTTCCAAAATCTGTGCCAAATGCTTTTCCTGTGCTTTGCTTTACTATTTGTCCCATAGAAAAACACTGAAGCATTTTGATGACAGCAAAACATTTATGAAGCAAGTATTAACCACTTTTTTCAGAATCAGTGTATATGACAAAATGTAGAATTTTTACAACTATAATAAAATTAAAATCTATAAAAGACAGTGCAACTGCTGCTTTTCAAGCTAAAATAAGCCGCAGTGCCTTTTCTCACCTGTATTTAGTTTTTTCCATCCTTAGGCATTGTAAGAAAACAAAATCAGTGTCCAAACTTTAACAGAAAAGACAGCTTTTATTATTCAGCTTGGAGCTGCCTGCGTTGATCCAGCCGCAGCTGTGTGTGTCTCTCTAACACAAGCACAGTAACACGGCTCCCCTTCATATAACGCAAAATGTCTGTTTCCTCCTCAGTTCAAGAAAAAATTAACTTATTTTAAGAAAAAATGACTTTTTTTTTGTTATTATAAGCACTGTTTTTCTCCCTGAATCTTTCCTGAGCAGAAATTACTCGAAACAAACACTTTATGATGTAAATGTATGAAAAGACTATGAGACACGATGGCGAGTTTAAAAGAATTGATCAGACCAGAGAAATGGTTCGTGTTACGACGGTTATATCATCGTGGTTTGCTTTGTCTGGAAATCTGCCCAGAATAATAGATAAAAACGCGTTTCATACGTCTCCAGGGTCACACTCTGCCACATCATCATCACATCATACACAGGTTGGTTTTAAATGAGGCTCCAGCTGCATCGAGATAACGCAGCGGTCTGGATCAAGGAAAATCCACATGCATGGTGACAAACCTCTCTTTTAAGAATTATCCATTTATGCTCCCATTGCATTTACAAATCTTCTCCTAATTTGATTAAAAACAAAAACCAGGCAGGTATTCAGTTCAATTCAGTTTATTTCTATAGCTCCAATTCACATCATGTCATCTCAGGTCACTTTCCA
>NW_015151325.1:12164-15620 GCF_000732505.1 Cyprinodon variegatus
GTAACAAATGCATGGACTAGTTTCTCAGCATCACCCCTGGACAGGAGATTTCTCATTACTGCAATATTCCTCAGATGAAAGAAGGAAATTCTAGAAACCTCTTTGATCTGGGATTTAAATGACAGGTCCTGATCAAAAACAACACCAAGATTTTTTACTTTATTATCTGAAATCAGAAAATTATTAGGGTTTAGCAAACGCATACATGAATAATAAAAACTAATCCTAACATCTTCATCTCACTGTTTCCAGGAGCTGAGATTATTTCAACATGTCTGCTTATTTCCCCTTAAGTTCTAAAGCTCCACCTTGAGCAAACCATGAGCACACACCATTAGCCATTAGTGAGAAAACCCTGACTGTGGTGTTTTCTCTCTCTCACAGCAAATGGCCTGATGAATTATGCATGGTTCTAGTTTAACAGATGCCTAAGTTTAGTGTCTTCTAAGCATTCGGCTGCTTCGTTTTCTACAAAAAGACTTTTTCTATGTTCGCTTTGAGTGGAAGGCAGACAGAAATAGAACGACTCATGATGGATATCATCAGGGTGTTTAATTTGGAGGCCAGAGACAAAAAGTGTTGTTTTTATTTTAATGCTGCCCTCTGGTGGAAGATTGGAGCAACTAAAGCAGATTGTGTCTGACAGGAGTGATGTTGGAATCAGCACTTTTAGAGGATATTCTTTAAACTAAGACATAATAATAAAAAAAAGTATTACAATTAGTTGAAATATTTTAATATGAAAGAAATATTTAAACTTATTTTGAATTATGTAATTTTTTCACAACAGAGAAAAAGCAAAAATATGGAAACAGCATGTAGAATATATTTTTATAAACTTAAAATCTTTGAATTTTTGAACTATGCAAAACAACTGGAAGGAAGATTTTTTTTTTTTTAAGAATGTGAATAAATAAGTAAACTGCTTTTTTTTTCCAAAAGCCGTTGGGCCTCATCCTGAAGGCGACCGGGAAAAATAAAAAAAAAGTAAATTGCAAGTTCATGAAATGTTTCTGCTCAATTTGAGATTGTGGACCTATTGAGATGTTTTACCTTTCTATTCTATTCAGTTTATTTCTATAGCTCCAATTCACATCATGTCATCTCAGGTCACTTTCCAGTTCACCAGATCATCCAGTCANAGTGAAACTGCTGCTTTTCAAGCTAAAATAAGCCGCAGTGCCTTTTCTCACCTGTATTTTGATCTTTTCCCATCCTTAGGCATTGTAATAAAACAAAATCAGCGTCCAAACTTTAAAAAACTGACCGTTTTTATTCAGCTTGGAGCTGTGCGCGTTGATCCAGCCGCAGCTGTGTGTGTCTCTCTGACACAAGCCGGTAACATGGCTCCCCTTCATATAACTCAGCCATGTGTAGGCTGGTTTCAAACCTTATTTCATTAGTTCAAAGCCCAACAGCCCAATAACCAATAACAGCAGGACTCTATGAGGCGTAATATCGTTCTACTCAGTGCATCATTGGCTGACACTGAAAAAAATCAAAATCTAGATAAGTCATTTTTTCTTAAAATAAGTGGAATTGTTCTTGAATTGAGGAGGTGAAAGCGACATTTTGCCAATGGAACAGGAATGTTTACATTTAAAATAAGAAGACACAATTGCATTGTCTTATTTCAAGTGTATGTTATCTAATTATCTTATTTTAAGAGTAAAAATACTAATTCCATTTGCAAACTATCTCATTTACCTACTCAAATTAAGGGTAAATACACTCAATTTAAATAATTTTGACTTATTTCTAGATTGTTTTTCCAGTGCAGGAAGTGACCAGAAATCGTGTCATACAAAGATGCAGACACTTTTGCCGTGTAGATAAGAAGACGACGTAAAGAACCGTACCAAACATCAACAAACAACAACCGAGGAAACAAGTAATAGGAAGTAAATATTAACAAGATGCTGAGAGTAAGCTGTGACCAGCTAACCTTCTGATGTCAACAACCGGACGTTATGGCCGATTTTCTCATCATGGAATATTTTTATTATGAAAATGCTGGATTACTTTTAATCTGTGGAGCCTTATGGAGGAATGGAGTATAAATAATTGAATATTGGTTTATAAAACAGCTTCTGGACGCCTTCTAAGGGATGTAGCTGTGGCTGTTTTGTTTGTTTACATTTTCATATGCTGCTATATCTGTGTTGAACTGAACTAGGTGGTTGAATTGTGGAGAATCTAAGCTTTCCAACCATATCTAACATGTCTATATTGGTAAACATTTTACTGGTGGAATTTTCATGCGTTCTGAGTTATTCTCAAACCTCTGAAAACCCAGCGGCTCGCCGCTGGTTTGGAGATGAAACCAGCGTTCATCGTCTGGCATCTCCTAACCCTGATTTATACTGAATGAAGATACCAGGAGAGTCACACACTGTAGGTAGAACATCGACTATACATTCAGTGCAAACATTTCACATGAAAAAAACTTTATTAAAACCTTTCACTTTAAAATCCTGCTCTAATTTAAAAAAAAAACTGATTTACATTATCAGGGTTCAGAAATTGTCACTTAGTTTGACTGTTTTTCTGAGTGTCACCATGAAACATTCAAATGAATTCAAAGATCAGCCCCTAAAGTCTGCATAAAAATAATAATAAAGTCTTTATTAATCAAAGCTGATTAAAAACCTTGATTTTCCACCAGATCCACTCTGTAGAGGAAAGCTGTTTGTTTTTGCAGTGAAGCATGATGCTGTAAATACAATCTAGAAAAAAGTAAACTTTTCTTAATTTAAGTGTATTTCACCTTAATTTGAGCAGGTAAATAATATGATCTGTCAATGGAATTAATATTTTTACTCTTAAAATAAGATAAATACACAATATGCACTTGAAATAAGACAATGCATTTTTTCTTATTTTAAATGTAAATTGTCTTCAATTGGCAAAATGTCTGTTTCCTCCTCAGTTCAAGAAAAAATGACTTTTTTTTTTGTTATTTTTAGCAGTGTTTTTCTCCCTGAATCTTTCCTGAGAAGAAATTACTCGAAACAAACACTTTATGATGTAAATGTATGAAAAGACTATGAGACACGATGGCGAGTTTAAAAGAATTGATCAGACCAGAGAAATGGTTCGTGTTACGACGGTTATATCATCGTGGTTTGCTTTGTCTGGAAATCTGCCCAGAATAATAGATAAAAACGCGTTTCATACGTCTCCAGGGTCACACTCTGCCACATCATCATCACATCATACACAGGTTGGTTTTAAATGAGGCTCCAGCTGCATCGAGATAACGCAGCGGTCTGGATCAAGGAAAATCCACATGCATGGTGACAAACCTCTCTTTTAAGAATTATCCATTTATGCTCCCATTGCATTTACAAATCTTCTCCTAATTTGATTAAAAACAAAAACCAGGCAGGTATTCAGTTCAATTCAGTTTATTTCTATAGCTCCAATTCACATCATGTCATCTCAGGTCACTTTCCA
>NW_015151325.1:17221-21042 GCF_000732505.1 Cyprinodon variegatus
GCAGACATAGAAAAAGAAGCATAGGTACAAAAGGCAGCTGTAAAAGGCGATCATTCGATGAGAAAACATGAACCAGAAGACCTGTGAATCTTTACCAAAGGCACAAACTATAAAAGTCAATCAAGTTCTTTCTTTGTCTTTAGTTTGGGTACATTTATTGGCTGTTCCCTGAAAATCCTTAAAATCTTGAATAAGCACAAGCAAAATAAAAACCCCCTTAACAAAAAATTACCTTATCAGTGTGACTTTAAATACACACACAAGTAAACATAAGCTGGATTTAAGGAGTGACAGCCCTGAAACTAGAAGGTGTGTCTGGATCCAAACCTGTAGGATCATCTGTTATGATGACGATGATAAATTGTTCATTGGTTTGTTTTTACAGAAAATGTCTCGATGAAAACTAGCCATCTTAACGGTGTAGTGGAGGATTTTTGAAAAGACCCGCCCTCTCCACTTAAAAAAAAAATGCACATGCGCAACCCTGCACTGGAAAAAATCCAAATCTCGATAAGTCATTTTTTCCTAAAATACCTGCATTTGTTCTTGGATTGAGGAAGTAAAAGATACTTTGCCAAAGGAACAAGACAATTTACACTTAAATTAAGCGCATATTATCTAATAATCCTATTTTAAGAGTAAAAATACGCATTCCATTTGCAAACTATCTCATTTACCTACTCAAATTAAGGGTAAATACACTTAATTTAAGAGATTTTTACTTATTTCTACATCATTTTTCCAGTGTGTACCCGCTCCTGAGAGGGAACACCTATCAAACGCGTGCGAGAGCGTGCACGAGCCCATTTCTCCTCATGCACGCTCGTTTTTATAATTGCAGATTGCATCGCTCATACTAGCTTTCTTTCCAAAGGAAGATTTGCTAATTTTCCATTATGTCAGGCTCGCCAGCGGTCAGTGAAAATGGGGACGAGCACGTAGGACGGCTTTACGTAAACATCTCAAGAACATCCTCCCCTATAGCTTTAAAGGAACTATTTCTGCTGGGTAGAGATGAAATATCCAACCAGAACGCCCCAGAATCTTATTCATGATCATTAAACCCGTTTGGTTGAGCTGCTACCTGCTGAAGGATATTTAAAAATAACGTTAGTGCATAAAAGAAAGTCGCAATAAATAAAACAGTTACTTGATTTGAGATATAAAAAAATCTGTAAAGTTGATTTTTTTTTTTTATTCCAACCTGAAAAACAAAGAACCCAAAAACGATCTCCCATTTAAAGCCAAATATTCACAATATTCATGATAACAATGGTTGAATATAAACTTCTGACCATATCAGAGCAAAGCAGCAGCTAAAAACCAAACCTTTTAACCCTTTATAGGGCGCTAAGTGAAATACTTTGGAAATCCACATTTCCAGCCAATAGAGTTATTGGAATCCAGGATAAGACCTTATTTATATATAATCAGAGATGGCAAAAGTACTCACTTTCCGTACTTGAGTAAAAGTACAGATACTTGTGTTAAAAAATACTCTGGTAAAAGTGGAAGTACTGATTAAACTTCTTTACTCAAGTAAAAGTAACAAAGTACAGGCTTGTAAATTTACTTAAAGTATAAAAGTAAAAGCAGAAACCACTTTTTTCATGCCGTTGCCTACATTTTAAATGGATGTCTGCCAATAGGACTAGATCTCCGTTGTGTTCATTTTCAATCATCTCGTCGTCCATGCTACTATGCTAACGCCACCGCCACCAAGCTGCAATGATTTGCCGCCAATGAATACCGCCGAATCTGTCGATTCATCTTGTAGTGGTGCGTCAAATGCAACGTAGATTCCCATCCAATTAGATTGAATTTGGTATTGATGACGTGAAAAATAATAACGGTAACTCCATTGAAATGAATCAAAACTAAAGTAACGAGCCAATTTTTTAAAAATGTAAGGAGCACTGGTTTATAAAGGCCTCTGGATTATATAAGGAGTAGAAGTAAAAAGTCGCCATAAAAATAAGTAGTAAAGTAAAGTAAAAATATCAGAAAAATCTACTTGAGTACAGTAACGAAGTATTCGTACTTCGTTACTTCCCATCTCTGTATATAATATAGATATTCTGATGGCAAAATTTTATGTCAATGTAATAACAAGAAACCTCAACTTTACTAAATATATTAAGAAAATATTAAGAAAAATATATACGTATTGCCTGAAATTCATGAAAAACACTCTGAGAGTGAAAGAAAACACTTTTTGTGTCCAACATAACCTTAGAGGCATTAATGCTGATACTGGCACTGACATTTTTGACTTTATAAACCTAAATATAATTGTTAACTAGGCTTATTATTATTCAATTAGCTTTTTAGCTTTTTTTCCTTGACTTGTTAACTCTTTCCAACTTAATTTCCAGTAGCTAATATATCATTCAACGACTCATCTAATTGGTCAAAAGCCAAAATAAGATGTACAGCCATGTAGCAGGACCTTTGCTGAATGGCTGGATATAGATCTAGTGCTTCTAGACCTCACTGAGGGTTCGGGGGGGGGCTTCATTTGTAAGGGGTTTGCAAGTGATCAAAAACGTTAACTTGCCCTATAAAGGGTTAAAAGTTTAGGCTATCGGATGACGCAGTCTGTGCCTTTTTCCAGGATATCATCCCATTTGGCAACAATCCTGCGTTCCGCTGGCTTTTCGGATGGATGGTTCCTCCTAAGATCTCGCTGCTGAAACTGACCCAGGGAGAAACCATCAGACGTCTGTATGAGCAGCACCACGTGGTCCAGGACATGCTGGTTCCCATGAAGCATCTGCAGGCTGCCATCACACGCTTTCACCAGCAAATCAATGTCAGACTCCCATATTGATTAAAGCGTCACATTGCACTCTGTTTATGATGGATGCATCTCGCTTGAATAACTCCTCCTATTTTCATTTTTTGCAGGTTTACCCTCTGTGGCTGTGCCCGTTCCTGTTACCGGCCGGCAGGGGAATGGTTCACCCTAAGGGCCAACAGGAGGAGCTGTACGTGGACATCGGAGCCTACGGGGAGCCAAAGGTCAAACACTTTGAGGCCAGAGCATCAACGCGTCAGCTGGAGAAGTTCGTCAGAGACGTACACGGGTAAGACTCCCATCAGAAACTAAAGTGAAGTAAATCATCCATCCAGCATTTAATCTGCAACGTGCTGAAATGCTCCTCTGCAGGTTCCAGATGCTGTATGCAGATGTGTACATGGATCGGGAGGAGTTTTGGGAGATGTTTGATGGACAGCTGTACCACAAACTACGAGCTGAGTTGGGCTGTAAGGAAGCTTTTCCTGAGGTTTATGATAAAATCTGTAAATCTGCCCGTCACTAAAGTCCTCTCAGCGCCGCCATCTAACGTCCTTTATCCCAGTTAGACCACGGCGCCGGGCGCCACTAAACCAGCATGGAGTAAATGGGCGTTTCTAGCAAAGAAAAACTCTCATGCATGAGGATGTGGCTGCGCTCTTCTTTGCTGAACTAGTCTTGTTTACACTGAGCCTCCTGCTCAACATCGCCACTGTGTTTGATGAGCATCTTAACATTCCTGTATATTATAAGCATTCCTAGAATGTACTGTTGAAATACTTTTGCAATCAGTTAAAACGAAAAGTAAAAGACAACTGCTATTTTCATGTCCAAATAAAACTAATTAAGAATATATATTTTTTAATAAAGTTAATTCTCATCCTCTGATGACGTGTTCTTCTTTATTGCATTGTTGGATGGGTTGCAGCCTGTATCCCGCGGCTCTTTGGAGAGAGGTAGCGTACGGCCTGGACAGCTTTCCAGCCCATCATGCTGGTTTTTGGGCTGTGGGAGGAAGCTGCTG
>NW_015151325.1:23341-30109 GCF_000732505.1 Cyprinodon variegatus
GCGGCTCTTTGGAGAGAGGTAGCGTACGGCCTGGACAGCTTTCCAGCCCATCATGCTGGTTTTTGGGCTGTGGGAGGAAGCTGCTGTTCTGTCAGATGAGCATACCCAGTCAGACCAGCATACGCATAGTCAATACCCGTTTATCTCTTTAGTTTATCCCTTCAGTTTTGTACAAAACATAGACTTCAAACTACCTAAACGGGCGTGTATCCCATTAGTCTGGTAAAAAAAACAATTTAATTGCTTACTTTTTGGTGTGTTTTTTTTTAAGTGTATGGCGATCTGACTTTAAATTAATTTTTTTGTACATAGACCCACTCTATGACCTAACCACTCCCCAAAGCAGGCCTGAAGGGTCTTGCCTAAGGACCCGTCCTGCCAACAGGACCCAGCCTTCCTGTTTTCAGGACAGGTGACTTACCACTTGAGCTAGCTAGCCGCCGTCATCATTCATCACTGTGGGCGTGCAGGTGGTGCAGCGGTTAGCGTGCATGAACCCTGACGGAGGCCTTTGTCTTCGACGTGGCTGACCTGGGTTGAATCCCTCTCTCATACCCCTTTCATGTCAGCCTACTGTTGAAAAAAACGAGTCACTAGAGCCGCAAAAACTCAAAGAAAAAAAAATATCATTAATTAGGATTGGTGGAAGAGAAGGTTTAAATTTCTTGTTCCTCTCTCGTCTCTCCTGCTCTGCATCCCTGACGCCTCCTTGACAATTCAGCTGGTACTCGTGGAAGTAGTTGATGTATTAATTCAGCTTTAGAAATGCTAATTAGCTGCTCCCAGGTGTAAAAAATAAAATAAAAATAATAATAATAATAACCTATGGTTGAACTAAACATCCATAAAGGAAAAAAACACGCTTGTCCCTGCTGGGGGGGGTGAGGGGTGCTGGTGCCGATCTCCAGCTGTCAGTGGGCGAGAGGCGGGTCCAACCTGGACAGGTCGCCAGTCCATCACAGGAAAACACAGAGACAAACAGGACATAAAAACCATTTACACCTAAGGAGAACTTAGAGAAGCCAATTAACCCAACAGTCATGTTTTTGGACTGTAGGAGGAAGCCGGAGTACCCGGAGAGAACCCATGCATGCTCAGGGAGAACATGCAAACTCCATGCAGAAAGACCCCAGGCCGGGAATCAAACCCAAGCTAGCAGTGCTACCCACTGCTCACCAAACAGCCCCCAAAAATGTATAGATTACAAATATCAATATTAACTGCTAATATTAACTAAGTTAAAAGTATTGATGGATGCATCAGGCTGTGGGGATCATTTTAATTCGATGCGCAACCTAAAAAGATTTGGGATGATGGGAAAATAGTTTCTAGAAGGATACCTGTTGAGGGCTTTAGACTTTAGACTGGAGTTAAAAATGAAACTCTTCTTCAAGCAGGACAATTAGAGGGCTACAATAAAAAGGAATCAAATGAAACCAGAATCATATCATGTGGCCCCTTTGAAAAATCCAGACCTAAATCCATTTGTGAAACTTTCTGACTGGAAAATGATGTCTGATCTTTGCAGCATAGAGGCAGTGGTGGGGCTGTGCAGCGATGGGGGGGCATAATGATAACATGACTGCTAAAACCTTTGGAAGAGGAAGAAGAAGCCCCGCCCTAACAGATTTTACAGCTGAATCAATTCCCATTATGGTCGCTTTAGAATGGTTGCTTGATGATAATGTTAGGGAAGGAAATAGTTTCATCAGATAGTCAAGCTGCATTATTAAGTATCAAATCTGACAAGTCTCGCAGATTATATTTATTATTAGATATATATCACCTATTAGTTCAGCTTGATAATAAGAAATATTTTGTCTGGATTCCTGCCCATGTAGGCAGAGAAGGAAATGAAGATGTAGATATATTAGCTAAACAGGCCTTAAAATTAAGATATTATTAACTTAAGTATTCCTTTAAGTAAAAGTGAGGGTAAATCTATAATTCATAATAAAATCTGTAAGGATTTTGTAAGGAACATTGGGATAATCATGACGTTGGTAGAGATCTATAAGAAATTCAACGGACTGTGGGGGGTAATAGTTGTATGAATGGAAGAAGGAAAGAAGAGGTTGGTCATAATGGACTTTATAGTTCTCTTATCAGAATAGGGAAACATGAAATACGGATTATAATCCCTGTAATCAGATGGAAACAGTATTATTAGAATATAATAAGCATTTAGAGGAACATCAGCACTTAAAGTCAATACTACATAGAGAGAAAATAAGATATTCTATGATAAATCTTTTAGGAAGTAAATTAAATTCTGTTAAAAAATAATGAATTAGATTTTTTTTAAACGCTGGATTATTTAATTGCATTTAAAGTATCTATATAAGTGTATGTATGCATGTGCATTTGCACACATATTAATTTATATGTGAGTTTGTATAGATATAAATTTGCAGGTTCGTGCATAGCATAGACCAGAGGTCATGGATTAGTGGTTGCAGCCTAAAGCTCACTGCTCTCAGAAAAAAAGAAAAATAAAAAATGGTCAAAACTAAAATAACAAATATGTGAGTCAGGAAATTGTTCTCTACTTCAAAAAACACTTTAGATTTTAAAATTTCATTTTTTTTCTTTTTATATTTTCTCAGTTAAAAAAAAATCAATGTATAACATAGATTTATTAAGAAATTCATTTCATTTCAGTGTTAAATTCTGTTTAAGGTAACAGATTATAATTTAAAATGCCTCCGGACCTTTACTGGTTGATTATTTTCTTTATTCTGACCCTGCTGGTTTTTTATTGGTTTCCCCTGGTTTAGATGTATTAACTTTCCTCTGACGTCATTAATGGCCACTCTCCGGTCTGGTAGGTGGCGGGAAATGCACCTTAAGTCGGTTTTCATCGGGCAATAAAAACATAGAAGAAGAAACTCCGCCCTCAGCTGCAGAAAGGATCCCATCACAGTCAGAAAAACACAAACTAACAGAGTTCAACCCAATATTGACGAAGATTAATTGATTGTAAAAAAAAGAAAGATTTCATGGTAGAAGTGATCAAATGTAGTGCTCAGACCACAAGGGGAAAAAAAATCAAAATAATGGTGAAAGCTGCAGAAAAGTGAGAGATTTAAACTGGGAAACGGTTGAAAACCTGATAGGAAAACCAGTAAGACCATCAGAAACTGACAGAGTGACGATAAATTAAAGATTAATTAGAAATTATGTACGGTGGCCTGGAAGTGCAAACCAACAATACAAAATCTG
Organism: Cyprinodon variegatus; assembly: GCF_000732505.1. NCBI lineage: Eukaryota > Metazoa > Chordata > Actinopteri > Cyprinodontiformes > Cyprinodontidae > Cyprinodon > Cyprinodon variegatus. The sequence continues at coordinate 26,564 of NW_015151325.1, forward strand.
AAACAGAACAAATGTGAATTTATTATGTTGGATTCAACAGATCGGAAAGAATATGATTCCTTATTTTTGTTTTCTGGGGGTGAGTCTTGTTTCCTTGTTGAACTCCTTATCAATTGGTGGCGGTAATGCCCTTTAACCAGTTTGCCAACCGCCATTAAACCGTAGAAGAAGAAGCAGAAGCCCCGCCCGCCCAGAGGGAACAGCTCTGTCCGCTTGGATCAGACCGCAGTCACTGCTTCAGCTCTGCTACCTTCTGTCACTCAGGTAAACCGAGCTAAACTTTTAACAAAGGCGAAATTAACTATTATTAACCTTTTAACTTTTCCAGTCGATATGACAAAGTTAGATAAATTGGCTAAATATTAGTTTAACTTTAGCGGAGTTTATTGTTGTACTGGACAGCTAGCTTCTTTACTATCATTAGCTCCACGGTCACCGCGCGCCATGCGTTAAAACAGCGAGAGCTGTTTGAGTTTAATTGTTTTAAAAGAAAAAGATGCATAATAATATATATTCAGACTTTAAATGACTGAAACTTGTATTTTTCCTTCTGGCTAGCTTGTTGGGTCTCGTGCACTGGGTGAGGTCATTCCTGCTAGCCCGTTACCTTGACAACCGCAGAAGTTTCCCAACCTGTTGCTGAGTAATGCACTAACAGTATGGACAGAAATACCTGAGTAGCTTCAGGGAGCTAGATAAGCTGCCTGGAGGAATTCCTGGCATTTCTTCCTGCTCACCTAAAGGTGGGCAGATTATAATCTGTAATCTGGTTTATTTCTCACGTTAGAGGGATACTGTCAAGGTTTCGATGAGTTTTTGAATGCAGTATCGGTTCCCTGGAGACTAAAGGATCTGAAGGGGGGGAGGAGGCGTTATCTGTTTATCTGGAGGCTGTTTTTTGTTTCTGTAAACAGAGCAGAGAGGAGAGAAGGTCTGGAGAAGATGCCTACTGACCAGGAACCAACCTACACTGTGAAGCTGCTGCAGCTGCTGCTCCTCTCCACCTACTGGGGGATGCAGATATGGGTGACTTTTATTTCAAGTAGGTCTTCAACACACAGGGGGTGGATTTAACTTTCTTCTTAGGATCACAGAAAAACCTCTGATATGCAGTTTTTTCCCCCATTGTTTTACAACCTGTATGCATTTCAAAACCTTCTAACTTGTTCCCAAAATTACCTTCAGTTGACTTTCTAAAGACTAGTGTCTATATATGTATATATATTTATTTCTATTGCTTGTTGACCCCTTAAGCCCAGAGGGTCTTAGGAGCAAATTCCTACATATGTGAATTAAAGCTCCCAAACTATAAATTGGAAATAAAATTGTTTGTATTTGTGTGACAGGAAGGCACTGAGGAATATTTTTCAGGTGGAACCACTATTTTAAATGTCACCATGTCTGATTTATAGGTGATTAGATAAAGAAAAAATGAAAAATTTTATCCTAGCCAAAATAAAAACACCATGAAAGCCCATTAGAAACTCTGGTTAAACCCTCAGACTTTATAGATCCACATCTTGACTATAAGTCAAGCTAATTTGGACTGAATCAGTTGAAGCATGTTTGTTCCACAAAGGTTTTAGTGGGCAGAGTGCTAGGAGGAAATGGGATTTTGGCACAGTGGCAAAAGTGGCCAAATTATGCATATGCATTTTTTCCACTCATAAAAGTGAATCTAGTCAGATAAATATGCTGATTTCCATTATTGGAGACCTTCAGCATGAGACAAAGCCTTGGCTCCTAGGAGTTAGCCGTTGGTTCATTGAAATTTACCAATAAAATCACCAAACTGAATAGAAAATAAGAATAACAGAGCAGCTTATGGAACGCGTGCACATCGACAAAAGTATTTGTGGAAAAATAATTCTGAAATATGTTTCAGAAATGTTATAGCCCCATTTTAAAGGTGTGTGGATGAAACACCATGTGACTGTGTTTTGGCCGTTTCTATAAATAGATAAACATGAGCAGGTGTGAGTTGGGACCTGTATTGCTCCAATCTGCCTTAAGATGCTACATTAGAGCTAATTTATACTCCTGAAAGTAGTGCTGAAACTATCAATCGGATTAATTGATTACTGAAATAATCTTCAATTAATTCAGTAATCAATTAATCATTAAGTGGAGTATAGAGGCTCTAAAACAGGCCTGTAGCTGGCAGAGCGACCCACTGACAGCAGGAATTATACCAAAATTGTAAAATATATGTAAACATTTTGCATTTAAGATAAAAAAATATATAATTTCGTCTGTGAATCTGTTCTATCCAGAACTCATCCTGTGGAACAGTTTTAGTTTCACCTGGCTAAATTTAATAAAAAATCCTCTTTAAGGAATCTTTTGCTTTCTGATTATTAATCAATTAATTGAAAAAATATCCTACCGGTTAATTGATTTGCAAAATAATCATTAGTTGCAGTTCTACCTGGATGCTGAGGCAATAACCTCTTTATTTCATATATTGAAATGTTTATTTTATTATAGAACCAGACCTATAGATCCGATGTTAATGCACCGTAAGGAAGTTTTCAGAAAAGATTTGTAGAATATTGTTTGATTTAAATTGATGGGTCAAAATAGTTCTTACTGTGATGCTGAGAAACTCCCAGCATTTAAGATATTTAAAGTTTGGAAAGTAAATGAGGTTCAGTTAAGATTTGTGTGGAAAACATTCAATCATAATATAACTGATAATGTTTAGAGTTAAGATGCTAGCTAGTTCCTCAGCAGGAGTTCATAAAGTGAAAGCTTAGCTGGGAATGCTGAGGTTTTAATGCCACTGGTTCTCATTTTTGGGGCCAAAAGAGAGTTTAGGGAAAAGTCTTGGGACTTTCCACCTCATGACTCTGTCAGCACTGTGTGATCCACAAGTATGTGAGAAGAACATAGTTCAGCTGCTGCAGCCCCTCAGGTGTCAACATGATAAAATAGCTTCCAGCAAATATAAAATGGGTCTAAAATTAATAAAGGCACAATGGATTAGCTAATTTAGTACCACAGTATTAGTGATCCAGGGCATTTAAAACATTTTCTGTGGATAATGCTACTAAATGTAAATGTCTGACCACTGGAAATAGACCGTAGCTTTTGCATTAAGTTGCTAAATGACTGGGGCTAAAGTTAGTTTCCTTATAAAGCGCTGTGATGTGTTCCCAGGTTTTATAATGGACCACAACCTGAACCGACACACGTTTGGGTTTATCCAGAGTCGCCTTGTTCCTTTCTACCTCCATCTGGGTTCAGCCTGCGCCTTCTTCAACCTCACCATCTATGCTGTGTATCATCCCAGAGACATCATGGATGACAGGGAATCCTTCCAGGTTGGTTGGTTCTACATCAAAACCACAAACTTTGATTTATTTCAGATTCATTTTATGGGACAGACTGATACAAATTACAGGGAATCTCGGAGAAAAGGGAAAAAATATGTGTGAAGATCGTGGCGTGCGTTTGTAGCCATTGGTGCAGGAGGTTTGTCATTTTTTTTACAGATATGCTGCCTTGGTGCAGCTCTCCCTTTAAATTAATGTTTTCTTTTATTCA
>NW_015151325.1:32850-41436 GCF_000732505.1 Cyprinodon variegatus
GCCACACGTCTATTGATCGATATATATCGTTATTGAATTATCGCCCAGCCCTAATATATATGTGTGTGTACACACAAGTCATGAAGGCATTAAAATGAAAATAATTTCTAAGGGCATTAAAAAGCACTGAATTAGAGTTAGTCATTCTCTGTATAAACCCTGTTATTATATCTTTTGCAAAATAGCTTTATTGAAGAATTATCTGTGAACATCTATATGTTGATGTTTTACTGGAAGGTCATTTTCTAGCCTCCAACTTCACCAGTTCTGTATTTACCTCCATCCAAGACCAGACCAGATAAATCATTTAGAACTGTGGCTAAAGACTGCGACTCCATGTTTTTATTAGTTTGAGTCTGACTTTAAATCAGTTTAATGCTCCAGGATTTTAAAAAATATGTTAATGTTTTTTAATTCTTGTTTTTATTCTAAAGCTTTTTGTGTTTTTTGACCTTTTGAAAGCTGGTATATTAAAATTGTAAATTGTTGTCTCTATTTCATAAAGGTAATGTGATTATTAGTGTGGTTAGCATACAAAGTTAGCAATGGCTGCATTAAAGTTTGTTATTTATTAAAGTTTATTAAAATGAGCCTTTCCTCATGAATCTGATTTTATTTCTCTCAGATCTTCATCTTCTTCGTGTCGGTGACGGTCGCGGCTATCAACGCTCAGTGGTTTGGCCAAATGACGTCAGAGATCATGGCGGACATGCATCTTATCGAGCAGGCATGCGGGCTGGGTCAAGATATCGGGCTGTCGTCCAACCGCGAGGCTTACGCCAAGCTGTGCGAGTCGGACGTGAAATACAAACACCTGAGCAGGCGCCTGTGGCTGTACCGCCTGCTGTCGTCCCTCTGTAACCTCTGCTGCATAGGCTGCAACTTCTACAGCCTGTCCTACATGGCCGAGAACCTGGTGAAGCTGTAAACCTCACACACACACACACACAGGCTGGAATCTGACCTCCAGCACAACTGCACGCTTTCACCTCAACAGCAGCGGATATATTTTTCAATATGAGGTGAAAAGTCAGGAGAGTTAAATTTTTCCTTGGTTTTATCGGATAACAAAAGGAAGGCGACTCATTCTGTCAGACACGCCTCTCGTCTTGCCTTTTCATGGAGACTGCAACCTTTCACCTAGTAGGGCTGACAGCTGCTCTGATGTTGCTCCTGTTTTACCTTTGAGGTTAATATGGTGTCCTGAAATTAATTTAATGTTGTTTTTTGATGATTTGTTTTCTATGTGGGACAATGAGGGAGCATTTGGATCAGGATTTCTCCATTCTGATAGAAGCACCTGGACCTTTAGTGAAGGAGTTTTCCTACTCCTGCTCTCCCTGTTTAGGGTGGAGTTCCTTCTGTTGTAGTTCTGCAGGTTTGTCTGGCTTTGTTTTTTTTTCCTTTTCACGTTTTAGAGCTGAAGGCTGCACTTTATCGGTCTTTCTATCTCCTGGCTGGTTGCAGAATGACAAACACTCAGGTGTGCAGGGAGCCTCTCCACACCTTTATATCCAGGTTGTTATGGAGGCCGTTTGGGAGTCTGACCGATCCGCTGGACTCCATCGCACACGTGCTGTAGCTGCTTTGAACGTCACCAGTTCAGCTGAGTGGCGTTCCTGTGAAGAATCTAGTGGTTGCACTGATATAGAAGTTAGATTGAGGATAGTTCTCTTGTGGGTTTTTTTTTTTTGATTGCCAAATATCTGTGGTGACTCCAAAAATGTCCCTTGATGGTGCAGCAGGCTAAGTCTGTCATGCAGGGGCCTCTGGAGATCTGCATTGGCCAGAAGTCCAAACCTCTGCATAAGGGAGCGGTTGTAAAGCCCCCCCTCCCCCTCCAGTGGTGACAGACATCTGGATTTCATGTTGACTTTATTCTCTCTGATGAACGAAAGAAAGAGCCGCCTTTATGCTGTTTTTATTGGTGAGACGTCTTCATCGCAGCTAAAGTTTTTATGTGTTTATTTTATTAATCATCTTCTGTAGAGGTGAAGGATATTTGCTGGCTTTACTTAACAGATTGTCGGTGCGTCTGCGTTTTGCTTTCTGGTAAAAGGAGGGAAATTTTACAGAAGCCAAAATATTTTTTGTTTTCCATCATGTTCTGCTGTTTTATTTAGCTTTATATGGTGAAGAGAGGATCTGTGTTCAACTGTTTTTTTTTTCTAGCTTGGTAAGCGTTGATCTTGAACGCACATCTACTGTTTAGCTTAGTAAAAAGAAGCAGGCAGACCATCCTGAGATGTTTCTAACCCAGTAGTATGAAGCTTGGTCTGGACGGCTGTAATACGCACATTACTGGCAAAAACAATGCAATGTTATCTGTTTTTAAACTCTATCACGTCATTTTATGTATACATGTAAATATATACAGAGAATTTTACAAGAAACTGTTAATATTTATGTTTTGTAAGGACAAGCTGGTCATTGGGTTATAATTAAAACATGTTTGTTAGTGTTCTTACACCTCATCAGTGATCATTTGATTATGCTGTGGGAGTTTCATTAAATTGTTTAAATATGATTTTGTTTTTGAAATTATTTTTTTGTCATGTCTTTCATAATATAACATTACGATTACTAATGTTATGATAGAAATGACAATAATCACACTATAGAGTTCTACTTTACAGATATATAACATGTAATATTCAACATTAAGCTGCTGGTTTTTGGTTTAATATTTAACCAAATAATCAGAGTCCCTAAAGTTAAGCTAAGGTAGACAACAGTTTTTAAAAAATCCATCCTTGTTTATAAAAAATAAAGGATTAATAGCAGCGATGAGTCCATGAACACTAAAACGTCGGTGCGTGCATGGAGCCCATAGATCATCACTGTATCGGCGCGCGTCATGTGACTGATCCAGAGGTCGTTTCTGACTGAGCGACTCACTAAACTGTGTTTTAAAAAAAAAAAAGTATCTGTCAACATGATGCATCTGCTTAAAAAATGTCTCATCTTTTGCGGTTTATTAAAATGATCAAGGATTTTGGAGCAGTTTAATTTTAAATTAACTCTTAGTTTATTTGCTGTTTTTGCTGTACTTTTAAAATCGATTTAAAATCCTAATCCACAAGTATCCTCGTTTATTTCCCCCAAGATTATCACAGTATATGCTTACATCATTTATTGGCTGCATCTAAAAATATCAAAGGTATTTTTAATTTAAACATAGATATGAAATAAAAAAATACAATAACTTAAATATCATTGCACCAGATCAGGGGGGCTGCGACCCCTAGGGGGTCCACAGAGGTACTGCATGGGGGTTGCGAAAGATTTAGTTTATTAGGATTTTCTTTTATATTCCACCCTGCAATTGTTTCCACTAATTGCAATGTCTTTAAAACACACTGTAGCAGATAAATGGAGGCAGAAGATGTCTTTCAGTCATCAATGCTCACATTCAGCGACACACAGCTCTTTCAAGCTGGGCACCGTTTCATTCTCAACACCTGTCCCATCAACCAGGAATCAGAAATACTCTAATAATCCTAATATAACATAATTTCATACGATATATATAATTAGGGGGTCCCTGCTCCATCTCGCCATCAGTTCGGGGGTCCTTAGCCTGGAAAACCTTGAAGACCTCTGCACTAGATCATCAAATCAATTGAGTGTGTAAAATAAGCTGCCTGTAGTGTCTTTAAATGTCCAGCAGGTGTCAGTATTCGGTGGTTATTCAAGATGCCTCATTAAACATCACTAACAGTGAAAGAGCTTTAGAACAGATATGTACGGAAGAGGATTAGGGCCACTGGGGAAAAAAAAGTTAACTGATTTTTTTTTTTAGTATGAGAAAGTCAGAATTCTGACTTTTTCTCAGAATTCAGAGAAAAAAGTCAGAATTCAGTTTCCCATACTAAACTAAAATAAAATTTAAAAGTCAGTTAACTTTTTTCTTTTCCAGTGGTCCCCAATCCTCTTCCGTTGGAACTCTTTATGTCAAAGAATTTGAGAAAACTTTTCCTGTGGCTTTATGAACCACAGTATCAGAAAATGCTAACCTGCACACGCTACGCTGCTGCTTAGGTGGCTGGACTGCATTAATGCTCTCTTACATGTAGCGTTACATTTAGTAAACATCTCAACAGTAGAATAAATCATTTATGCTTTAGGACAAACTGACAGCAAACAAAATCTCAAAACAAACAGCATTTATTAACATTTGGCTTCATATAAAACACTTTATAAAAAAAAAAAACTAGGTTCTTTTTAATGTAAAAATACATTTTTCCATCTACAAATACTTTTCATAATCAGTCCACTTCCAGAGAAAGTAGTAACAAAAAAAGGAATAAATATAAAAGACCCTTTTAATAATAACAGGAATGTGAATCCCATGATAGATCAATATTCTCAGCCATTTCTTTACTGCTTTGTGAGACCTACCGGTACCAGTTAAAAGTGCGAGACAGCTGTGTAAAAACAAAACAATGCAAACAAAAACCAAAAGGTTTAGTTTCCTGTTCCTCACTAATACAACTGGGTGCATTGATCAAGAGTCTCTGAAAATACAGTAACGATGAGGAAGATCCTCATTTCTCCCTGAAACCTCAGCAGCAGGTTTACATCAGAATCTCCCAAAACAAAAAGCGAAGGCAAAGACTCTGAGGACGTCGTTCCCAGAAGGCAGTAAAAGCGTACATGCCTTGGAAATAACCATGACTTCTTCTGTCCCCGTCACGCAGCAGTTTGAACTCTAAAAACTTCAAACCCTGAAATAAGATTTTCATCTAAAACCAGAAAAACACTGAATAGAAAATATGTTTTTATATTTTCCCTTGTTCTGAATGTGCAGCATTATAAAAAACATTTAATCTGGAGGATTTAGTACCCAGGTAGTGGGTAGCATAAGCAACCAAAGGCTCCTTTTCCATTAAAACTCAAAGTTTACAGAGAATGAATCCCTGCTGCTACAACACCCCATAAATTAAAGTAGTTCTTTAAAAATAGTTTTTCCTTCCAGTTTGTGTCATTAGAAGGACCAGATCCAGTGTCTGTCACACAACAACCTTCCCCTTGATCTCCAGCTTGGCGCTGTCGCTCTGCTTGCTGGACTGCTCCTCTTTCAGGGTGATGTACGAATACACCAGGCTGCCAGCAATGCTGCAGACAGACGGAAGACGACGATGACATTGGGACACAATCAGAAAAGTTTAGTGATCAGTCTAAAGGCGGCGGATCTTTTCAACTTAAGAAGTTACTTCAAACAAACAAATAACAGAGTCAAAAAAACAAAAAACTTCAATGAAAAGAAACGTTTTCAATCATAGAAAATAGTTTTTGAATGCAAATAAAATATTTGAGACTCAAAAAATTGGGGTAAATTTTTTTTTTTTGCATTTGCACACTTTTTTTCTTTGATTTATTTATTTATTTTTTTTTATTGAAACTGCTTTTTGGGAATTGAATGATTAAGACACAAATGTCGTACCCATGTGTGGCCCAAACACAAAATAGATCCCTTCAACCAAAGAGAAAATTTTCAACAATAAAAAGAGTTTTTAAATGTTATTTGAGTCTCAAATATTTTATTTGCATTCAAAAACTATTTTCTATGATTGAAAATGTTACTTCATTAAAGTTACTTTTTTTATTGCTTCTGTTGTTTGTTTGAAGCAACTTCTTTTTTGATTGAATAATAAAGACACAAATGTCCCACCCATTATATGGTCCAATCAAAAAACAATGTTACTTCAATTAAAAAAAGTTGCTTTAAACAAAAAAACTGGACTTCTATCAAATAAAACATTTTCAATCAACGAAAAGCAGTGTTCAAATCTAGTTTTTTTTTAAACTCAAATATTGAAATCCTTTTTTTTTTTAAGTTTTTTTTTCATTGAAGTGAAGATTTTTTTTAATTGAAAATATATTTTTTGATTGAATAATAAAGAAACAAATCTACCTTCATACTTTTACTGCCACTAAACTTTCCGTTTTATCTCCATCACAAACTAGAAGCTGCTTTTCAAGGAATAAACCAACACCAAGCAGTGAAATATTGAAATAGACAAAATAGATACAGAAATAGATCTAGGGCTGCAACTATTATTTTGCAAATCAATTATCTGTTGATTATTTTTCAATTAATGGATTAATAACCAGATAGTTACATTCTAACCTCAGCCTTCCCAGCTAAGCTAAGCTTTATGAACTCCTGCTGAGGAACTAGCGAGCATTTTATCTCTAAACATTATCAGTTATATAATGATTGAATGTTTTCCACACAAATCTTAACTGAACCTCGTTTACTTTCCAAACTTTAAATATCTTAAATGCCGGGAGCTTCTCAGCATCACAATAAGGACTATTTTAGATGATCTGAAAACTTCCTTACAGTGTGTTAACACCCAATCTATAGATCTGGATCTATATTAAAATAAATGTTTCAACATGTGAAATAAAGAGGTTATTGCCTCAGCATTCAGGTAGAGCTGAAACTAATGATTATTTTGCAAATCGATTAATCTGTAGGATATTTTTTAAATTAATTGATTAATAATCTGATAGCAAAAGATTCCTTAAAGAATTTTTATAAAATAAAACAGGTGAAACTAAAACTTTTCCACTTGAGTTTTAGATAAAACATATTGACACATTTTATTTATTTTTTATCTTAAATGCTAAATGTTTTCATATATTTTACAATTTTGATATAATTCCTGCTATAAGCGGGTCACTCTGCCAGCTAAAGGCACAATTTAGAGGCCCTACACGCCAATCAACCATTAATCAATTACTAAATTAGTTGACAATTATTTCAATAATCGATTATTCCTATCAACTGTTTCAGTCCTGGAAATATCTATTACCAGCAAAGTGTTTAAACATTGACTCTACTAAATATAACCCAGTGGAGAAAAGAAAATTCTCCAAACATTGGAGGAGCAGCAGGGATAGAGAGCTAAATGTGCACAGACCTGGTCTTAATGGAAACATTTAGAAAAGAAAGGCAACGTTTCAATGTTTAAACATCTAAACTGGATGTTAAAGCGAGGAAACTTCTAGAGGCTGCTGGACCTAAACGCTCCTGTCACATCCTGACCATTTAGACCAGCCTGAAGTACAGATCCTCTGGGAAGAACGCCGCCCTACGCTGAATAAGTTATGGTTACGCTGAAACACGTCGACATACAGAGACTACGTCCAGAACTTCCCGCCTTATGCCAGCGTCTGCCGTCAGTTTCAGGTCAGTTTTCTGATGGTTGATCCGTTCAGTGTCAGTTCCCCTACTTCTGCGTAACTTATCCAGAACTTCTCTCCAACATATCAGCGTATCTGCCGTGTTCCAGACGAGCGCTGAACGTGTTTCTAACTTCCAGCTACTGTATAATGGCGTATTGGCAGCGTTTTGGTATAAAGGGGGTTCACAGGAGGAAACCGTCAGTTCTCCTCCAGACTTCATCCCCATCATAGGGGGAGCCAGAAGGTGAGTGATGGATCCTCCCTGCGTTCACGCCCACCACCAACACACTTCCTAGCAGACATGACGCTCAATCTGCTGACACCAGAAACCTTTTATTTATTCTTTCCTTTGGTGGGCGGTAAACAGCAGCTAGGTTAATACCGCGATCAAAGACATCTTTTTTCGCAGGCCGGGGGCATCACTGCCCCCTTCAGGACACTGGCTTGTACATCATTTCATGGGCGTTACGCTGCCGTGCGTTATGCATAAGTTAGGCTGTCTTTGGACAGAAGTTCTGAATACTCTAATTATCTATGTATTCGCTCAGAATAGAAAAGATCAATGGAAAATTCAGCGTATGTCAGCGTTTTAGGAGATTCTGGCAGACGCCAGAATAAATCAGCAGGGTGTGACAGGAGCCTAAAGACCGATTTTGGAAACACGTGGTTTAAAATCAAAGCATGTTCTGTATTATAATGGTCTAGTTAAAGTCCAGACCTAAATTATGCTGATTGGAGTTATTTGGAAAGAAGGAGGAGCAGAAATGTTCGTGTCTAGATGATCAATACTGGAAGAAATATTCCCAAAAAGACCAGGCTGACCCAGATCACAAACTAAGGCTGCAACTAACAATTATTCTGCTGAACGATTAATCTGTCCATTATTTTTTCAATTAATCAATAACTGGACAGCAAAAGGTTCTTTAAAGACTTTTTACAAAAGTAAACCAAACTTTTCCACTTGAGGAGTTTTGGACAGATCATACTGACAGATGAAAAAGGTTTTTATTTTAAATGCAAAATAATTACATATTTTTCTTTACAATTTTGATATAATTCCTGCTCTAAGTGAGTCGCTCTGTTTTACAGTCTCTATTTAATGATTAATCAATTACTGAATTATTTAAATGAAATCCATTATTTCAATAATGGATGAATCATTATTAATCCAATTAGCAGTTTGAGCTAAAACACATGCCGATTATTTCAACCAAGCATTTTCTTCCTGCTTTACATCAAAACCCTTTGAGTTCGTTTATCACATAAAATTCCAAAAGAATACATTGAAATTTGTGCTTAGAAGATGACAAATATAAAAATGGTTATAAATGTTTATACTAGGGCTGCAACACCGAATCGATAAAATTGATAAAAATCGACTTTTAAAAG
>NW_015151325.1:42527-45619 GCF_000732505.1 Cyprinodon variegatus
ATTCATCGATTAATTCGAAAAAATAATCAGCCGATTCATCGATTTTTAAAATCGTTAGTTGCAGCCCTAGTTTATACTAGAGACCTGAATCCACATGTATCTAATGTTACAGTCAATTTTTGTACATAAGGTATTAAAATCAAGACAGAACCTACACTGCAAAAAATGAAAATCTAAATAAGTTATTTTTGCTCAAATTAAGTGCATTTTTTCTTGAATTGAGGAGGTAAGTTAAACACTTTGCCAATGGAACAAAACAATTTACATTTAAAATAAGAAAAAACAATTGCATTGTCTTATTTCAAGCGTATATTATGTAATTATCTTATTTTAGGAGTAAAAATACTCATTCCACTGCTCAAATTAAGGGTAAATACACTTAATTTAACACATTTTTTACTTATTTCTAGATGTTTTTTGCAGTGTATAATAGAAAATAATCTAGTTTCCTCCATTAAACTTCAGTAGATCTCTTTAATCATCACTAAAAACCTAAAATAAAGATTTATTTATTTGTCATACCTTATGTTCAAACCTATAAAGTTAGTCCAAGAGAAAATGTAGTCTCCGCTGAACACCATCCCGATGTACGTCACCAGAACATTCTGCAACGTTCATAAATAAACGCAGTCAGAGTCAGATGGCATTTATCCAGAACTCACTGAAACAGAGCAGCTCACCTTAATGCATCCCACAATAGTGGTAGTTAATGCAGAGTTGTGTTGTGTACATAGTACAGTTGAATACATAAGAATAAACCTAGAAAAGGAAAAATGAAACATCCTGTTTGAGCGAGTTTAAAGATGGGAGGCCATCCAAGCAACATTTTGGCAGCAGGGCCATTTTAATACTCATCGTCAGGCAAGAATGGCATCCAAATTTCACCACTCATGCAACCACACCCATGAAACAGCGACCCAGATGCGAGGACATGCACATGCATGCGGGCAAAATCTTACCCCATGACACATGAGAGAACAAACTGGGAGAGGAAAAGCATGTCGGACCAGCCTTCAAACTCTGCTGCCTGCAATCAGAAACAAAGCCTGTTTAAATTAACAGGACAGGATATTTTTTACACATCTCTCAATATCAGGGTTCATTAAAAAGCTCAGAAATCACTTTAAGTCGTCTGATTATTTACTGGTTTTACATTTCCTAACCAAACTTCTTTAAAAACTTAAAATCAGCCAGTGATTTCCCATATGCTTTAACAAAGTAGCTAACTGTATCTCCACTGCGGTCATTTGGCTCAGAGCTGCTGCCATAATAACTCCGGTCGCTGCATAATGGCATCTTTGTGCTTCTCAGGCTGCTGGGGCCCAGCTGGACAGACCAGGGGGCCCCTGCCAAGACCCACCAAAAACCTTCCACAGCTCGTATTTATAGCATTGACTTTAAGACATGGAATGCTGGCGTCATTTTACTGATTCTTTCTGAATCCCCAAAGATTAATCCATCATTTTATGTAAAACAATCAGAAGAATCAAAGGACTCACCTTTTGCATGTCTCCTGTCACTTCAGCCAACAGAAGAGTCGGTAATATCATAAATAAAGCATTATAGTATAATAATCCATATTTCCCCAACTCCTATAAAAAAGAAGGAAAGCAGTATTTTTTAATAATGTTTCATTTCTGATGTCATGAACTAAATATTAGTGCAGCTCTGCTTCACATTTTTAAGCTTCTCGTTTTACAAAGACGCCTGCCGCCTTGTGCTGCACTAGCAGGCGGGTTACTCTAGACATCATAGAGCTAAATCTGGATCCTGCTGTAACGTGAGAGAGGAGCGAACTGCTCTCCTCACATAGAACGAGATAAAGCAGAATAAAACCTGTTCCTGCTTTAAGGAAGACAATCTAATCCGACGTTTGATTAGAGAGGAAAAATAGTGGCGCCTCGAAGGTATTTTATCAGCAAAAACATTCAAAACAACTCATACTAACTAAAAAAACAAACAAAACAACGGCTTGCTTAAATAATTACAAGAAAAAGTTCTGATTACGAGTTTATAGGGACTCAACGGCGATCAGAATTCCTTTCAAACAACGGCCACCATTCATGCTGCCGCCTCTCACACATACCTTTGCATCCAGTTTTTGCTTTACGTAGGCTCCATTGGCTGCAGTCAGAACGTCATTCATCAGAATGAAGACGTAGCCTTGCAGGTCAAAGGATAAGTCGGCACTTCAAACAGCAGAGATGAAAAGGATGAAATAATTAAAGATAATTCATTTCTGTCCTGTAGAGTTTAACTTTGGGCACGCTGTGTTACAAGCAGGGGAATCTTTTACTGCGGCGACCCCGAGGGTCAGGCCGTATCCGTGTGAACGTTAATCAACACAAAAAGCCGGCTTTGTAGCGAAGGTGGCTCCTGAGGGACACCTGGAAACAGTAGAGCTTACCTTGCGGCTATGAACGCCCCAAGGATCATTGTAAACACGGTTAGTTGGACCGGCCTGGAGAACTTCTTCCTGCCAGAGGTCAAACATAACCAAACTCAATCCTGCTAGTTTGAGCTGCAAACAATAAGCAGCACTACTGAGCAACATGTGGAGAATGTGGCTTATCTCGTTATTATAAACTCACTTGAGCAGAAATCCCTCAGCCAGCATAGTGAACAGGATAGAGAATCTCCTGAGGACTGTAAACATCGGCAAACTGCCCAAAGAGGACAGAAAGTACAAGATAATTACCCCCCCACTCCAGGTCATGTTACTCTGCCTGCTTCATGCACACAGGAGGTACTTTACTTACTTGAGCCTTTTGGTACCAAAGAGACCAGTGATTTGATTTCCCACATACAGGAGAGGTAAAGGAAACGTCTGAAAAGAAAAGGATTTTAAATTCTATTTTATATGAAAACCAGATAAAAGTGCAGCCACAGAACTAATGAATCTATAAATAAATTAGTTTATAAAACGTCACTGTTTGTAGCTCGGACTCAGGTAAAGGTAGGAATATTCTAAGAGCCCCTATACTGAGGGAGGCCCCAAAAGAAGAAGAAATGTTATTCTCCACGATATATTTCAAAATGTAAAAAGAAACTAAAGCAGAAAAGTATATGATCTCTGAGTTCTCCCTGATTTT
>NW_015151325.1:46877-48301 GCF_000732505.1 Cyprinodon variegatus
CCCCTGCCTGTCTTTGCCAGGGAACCCATATTTCGTAAATCCGCCCCTGCTCCTACCTTGTAAAATATACTCTCATCCAGGTCAGGGAAGCTGATCACCCTGGCAGCCTTGCCCACCCACAGCACAAGCACTGTGGCCAACATCTGCAACAGAAACCCCCCCACAGAAGATCACTTTAGCTCCATCCGCTGCTTTAATGAACAGTTAGCTTACAAAAAAAAACCAAAAGACTGAAAAAATGTCAACTTACTTGTCCTATTCCCACACATATTGAAGAGGGAAACCTGGGAAACAGTTAAAATACAAGCAGCTCCGTGTTAGCCAACACGTCACAAACAAGAGAAAACACTAGAGATAGATAATAAATACAGCAAAAAGTAGACCGTGAGTGGAGAACATCGCTAGCGGAGAGCGGAGCTAATGAGCTACAGCTAGCATGGCAGCGGCGCGCGGCAGGCAGCGGGAGATGAAACGGTTACCTGTAGTTGGTGAGGACGCTTTTATTCACCACCACGATGAGGAACGAGCTCAGACCGTAAAACCCAGCGGCAAACAGCTTCACGAACAGCGTGGAGGGTTTATCCGCCATCACCGGGAACTTCTCACTCCTCTCTGAGCCTCTGCGCTCCCCCTGCTGCCATCATCATCACTCCAGGACCTCACCTCCTCCTCCTCCTCCTCCCTCCTCGCCACACATGCCGCGCATGCGCATAAGCACAACGTGACGGTATACAACTCCCGCTGAAAAAGGAGTCCCCCACGCGGGGATCCGTTATTTCATCGAACTCCCTTCTTCTTTATGAATTAAAATAAAAGCTTTATTTTACCAAAAGTTGCCATTAGAACAATAACCTGTTTCCTCCCATCTTCTAGCTCACCGTTGACTTCAATGTGGGCTTTTCCATCTACTTACAAGCTTTCTATTTATCATCAAGGCGCACAGAAGGTTTTCAGCTACAAACAGGGAGGCACTGGAAGTAAAAATATTAATCTGATGATATCAAGGCGCACCATACGGAAGAGGATTAGGGCCACTGAAAAAAAAAAGTTAACTGATTTTTAAATTTTATTTCAGTTTAACATGGGGAAAAATTTTGACTTTAAACTCAGAATTCTGATTTTAAACTCAGAATTCTGACTTTAAACTCAGAATTCTGACTTTAAACTCAGAATTCTGACTTTTTTCTCAGAATTCTGACTTTAAACTCAGAATTCTGACTTTAAACTCAGAATTCTGACTTTAAACTCAGAATTCTGACTTTTTTTATTTTCAGAATTCAGTCAGAATTCTGAGAAAAAGTCAGAATTCTGACTTTTTTCTTAGAATTCTGACTTTAAAGGAATAGTACACCCAAAACATGATTAGCCTTCATTTTCTACTCACCCCCATGCTGAACAACACTCTGGAGTACTTTTTTGATATC
>NW_015151325.1:49291-50470 GCF_000732505.1 Cyprinodon variegatus
TGAACTGGATCTATAAAGTGACCTGAGATGACATGATGTGAATTGCTGCTATAGAAATAAACTGAATTGTAAAGAAGCCTCAGGGCTGATTTTATTACCAGCAGAGATGAAGAACAAAGATTGTTTCTTGTTCTGTTTATTGGGCTGGTTGCTTTTATAATCGTATATGGCCAATTTATTACTCTAATAAAAAAGTACCTCCGTATTGTGTAGTTAACTCTTCACTACTATGTTATTCTTAAACCTTTTTCTAAGGTCCATATCTGTGTGACCATTTTTTCTATAATCTTTTTGCTGCTGTAAACACCAGAATCTCTCCATTGTGGGACAATAAAAGAGTTTTCTTTTCTATTCTATTTTATTTAGACAGTATTACCCTTGCCCCTTCTTCTCATACTGCTCATACCTTCCATGTTTTTCCTTCCATGTTTTGGGATTGCATCTCATTTTTTATCTCAATTTTTTTATTTGTTATAACATGTAGGATTTATTTTAATGCATATTTAAAGACGAATAAAAAAACAACAAGAGATAATCTAACCAAAAATCAAATGAATCCTCCTTTTTCGCCACCCCATCATTGAATACGTCCATCTTGTACGATGGAGGCGATTTTTGCCTTAGATATGCCTACCGGTATATCTATGATAGGGCTGAAACTATTAATCGGATTAATCGATTATTGAAATAATCATCAACTAGTTTAGTAATCAATCATTAACTGGATTATAGATACTATACTTTCAAATATATTTAAATAAAAATATTGACGCTGACCTGTTTACTTTGCATTTTGATATGACTTGTTAATGATACAGTAAATGTGGTTTAAAGCAGTTCCAGGTAAATGGAAAAACGTACAGAAGTTCCTCTTATGCTTTAATATTCAAAGATGATCAAATACTATTTTGTACGTAAAATTACGTACGTAAGTTTCATTTACCTTCAGAAGTCCATAAATACTTTAAAAACTTTTGACCATATAAAAAAGGACTGGAATTTTTTTTAAGGTTGCTATAATTTAAACTTCCAACGACACAAAAAAAGACTTGATTATCACTCTATTTCTTGCATTTTTAAGGAATGCATTAAAAAGCCAATCAATGTTTGTTTTTTTCAGTGCTGGTCTTGATAACATGAGAAAAAGATGGTCACTGTACAAGAATTTGAACCCCAGAT
>NW_015151325.1:56012-58272 GCF_000732505.1 Cyprinodon variegatus
CTGATGCACATTTTTCTTCCTTCTTCACCTCTGACTGTCTGAGCTGATGTAACGATTATATTTCTCCACTGAGATCAATGAAGTCAATCAATCAATCAATTAATAACCAGCAACTAGACAGAACTTCCCTCCTAAAGTTATAGCCCTGTCAGTTCAATGGAGCTGTAACTATATTTATTTTAAAACTGTTGCAGGGCTGTTTGCAGGATGGTCAGTAAAAACAGGCGGCTCTCTGACCTGACCTGAAGGCCTGTGTGTATTTTGGCAGGTGGTTCAAACCTGACGTGTCTCTGATAAGAAGTGTGTCTGTGCATGCGCCACGTTGTCAGACAGAAACCCAACAGTTAGATCCACCATTCATTCATTCTTTTTGAAGACCGCTTCGCTCAGACATGTCTGGACTTAACGCGTCACTGGGATACTTCTTGTCTGTGGTGATTTTCAGCGGTTTGTTACATACGGTCCTGAGAAGATGGCCTCGCTTCAGCTTTGTTTCTGAGTTTGCCTCCTCCTTCATGCTGGTGGCATGCTGGCTGGAGATCCAGACCATCGTGGAGGTGGGTCAGTGGGCCGGCGGCCTGGGCCAGGATGTGACGGTGACCATGCTGTTTGTCCTGCTGCTGATTCACGGCGTGCTCTGCGCCGGGACGCCCGGGAACCCCAGCCTGGCGGTGCAGAAGTTCCTGCAGGTGGAGGCCTGCGCTCTGCCCACAGCCCTCGCCGTAGCAGCCCAGTTCATCGGGGCTCACCTGGCTTTGCTCGCAGCCAGGTACTACTGGAACTTGGAGCTGACGGACATGCACACGATCAAAAACCTGATGTCCAGTGAATGCACCACCTCCCTGATGGTCTCTGTGGTTCAAGGCTTCTTCACAGAATGCCTCTGCGCCTTCAGCTTTCATCTCATCCAGTTAAACCTGCAACGTAGATCTGCTCTGATCAGAGTTCCCCTCATCGCATTTCTTCTCACCTTCTTCTCCCACACAGGTGAGTCTCAAAACTTTATATCAAATGGACAATAAAGAAACAAGTCTGTCTATAAACAAGCAAACAGCCCAAACCTTCTGACTTATTCAAAGTTTTTTCTTTCCTAGCCAGGAGCTACACCTCCGCTTACATGAATCCATCCTTGGCGTACGGCCTGACCTTCCACTGTCCTGGGTTCACCCTCAAAGAATATGCAGTGGTCTACTGGCTGAGCTCTCTCACAGGTACATCACATCAGCTACACTGTAAATACACGCCTTCTGCTGACCTGCTGTTATAATTTACTCTCTAGGCATGATGCTGGCTCTTCTCCTCTACATGGGACACATTCCCAGGCTTTTTACCAAGAACCTTCTGTATTTCCAGAAGACGCGCTTCAGAGTCCCTAAAGCAGACAAACCCGAAAAGAAGAAAAAGTGACAAACAGAAAAAAAAGGGACTATTGCAAGAAATGGTCACTAGAAATAAGAGGTTTACTTTAACTGAACAGTAATAGGAGTATATGCATTTTGAAAAATAAAAACAATTTTCAAAAAAAAGGGTTCATTTTTGATGAAAAAAAAAAAAGAAAATTCACAAATGTACAGGATGTATTCATTGAGATCCACTGGAATAAAGCTAAATGTTTTCTGAAGTTAAAGATGTTGTGCTGGCAGCAGTCAGAGCATCCTTTGGTTTGGAGGACTGTGAACCTTCAGCCTTTCCGTCTTTAGGCTGATTTTTAGCTGACAGGGTTGGGTCTGTAGCAAAGACAGAGTCAAACAGATTATTTGATTAATAGTTTGGAAATCCTGCATCGTCTTTGTTAAAAACAAAGCCTCTCACCAGCCTGTTTCTGCTGCTCCAGCTGTGCCTCAGGTCGGTCCACCCACAGAGAATGATCTGGATTATTCAGCAGAGTCTTGGTTTGGCCACAGCTGAGGCACTTCACTACAGTGAAGCGAGTCTTTCTGTGTTTTCCTAACAAAAAATAGGAAAAATAGGAGATTTATTACAAACGATAACTGGACTGCTTAGAGCCACCGATTCAGAAACAAATAAAAAAAGCACGACACTGAAATCCCCATCTGACTCACTCCTCTGTCTTGTTGTGGCAGTAACACCTGGTATGAGCAATGAGCAGCACTTCTTGCATAAAGTTCTCTTCACTGATGGGTCTCTGCAAGAAAACAATTCAGAATTAAAGCTTTTCCTCTTCCATTATTAATGGGATTATTCAATTCTATTCAGTTTATTTCTATAGCTCCAATTCACATCATGTCATCTCAGGTCA
>NW_015151325.1:58406-61819 GCF_000732505.1 Cyprinodon variegatus
CGACAGTGGAGAGGAAAAACTCCCTTTGAACAGGAAGAAACCTCCAGCAGAACCAGGATCACTGTGAGCGGCCATCTGGGTTTATGTCTGCAGGTATGCAAAGCATTTTCCTTATAGGTCCAAGTTTGTTTAGAACAACCTATATTTTAAAGGGGTTCTTGTTCTCTTTAAAGTGAATCTATGTGGTGAAAAACCAAAGATTTCTCTAAAAATAACTATCGATCACTATAGTTTTTCTATTTACATTTCAATAAAGTGAACTGTCCTGAATTAAAGTGGAAGGTATTAGTATACCAAGGTTTTACCGTTGCAAAACATAACTGTCAAACATGATTTATGTTGTTTAAGGAAAAATCTTTTACTTTGAACAGCACCACACTAAAAAGCATAACATTAAATATGCTGTAATGACATCAGCAGCCCGTACCAGCACCATTCATTCATCCACCGTGCTCAGCCTGGATGCAAAATATCTACCTTTATCCGAACCAGTTTAGATTCTGTAGTATAAAGTCCATGTTTGGGGATTAATAATGAATAAATATTAAGATTTTTCTCTTAAAATTTTATTATTGATTGTGGAGAATAGATTCTACCTAAAGTTACATTTTGTAATAAAAAAAACAAGAAAAAAGAAAAACAAAACAGAAATGTTAGTCTCTGAGTATTGTTTTACAACTCGCCCACATATCAATGAATTTCTAATTAAAAAATAAAAAGTCACCTACTATAACAAATTTATGTCCCATTTCAGTGCGTTTGAATTTAACCCTCTGATGCCAGAATTATGAAAGCCTTGGTCAAGTCTCCACCAGTCATTGTCTTGGATTTTCCAGATACATTTATGGTCTTCAATATGGCCAGGTGCCCTGTGCCCATCATCCACAGCCTCCTGATCATTCTGACCTTCCTCTGTAGCCTGGCCCTCATCACCCTCACCTTCCTGTAGGCTCCCTTATTCTTCGCTGTGTTTTAAGTCTACAATATAAATAATCGCTATAGTCATTCCAAAAAGGTTAAAAAACAAACCCCTGGACTTTTTTTCCTAAGTCTGAGGATGTTTCTCTTCCCATCCAGGATGCTTTTTCAATTTAAAATAGTCACACAAACTACAGCTAATCTGCACAAAATATACACAAAGTATACACAAAATATACTAAAATGTGAATTTTAAATTAATAGCTTATGTCTTCAAAGTTAAAACACTGAATTATAAGCAAAAGCATTACAAGAACCAGTAAAGCAATTATTTGACTTATGTTGAAAAAACTGTAATGGGTGATGCATGACGTCCACTTCACTGGACACATGGTTATTGGTAATTTTCAACATATTAGACAAAACATTTTATATTTCAAACTGATTATTTCTTTCCTTAGATGTTGCTGTATCATTTTTTTTTTTATCTGTTGGGCTCTTTTACAATAGAAGGACTGAGAGGATATGCCAGCAGTGGTCGACAGGGGGTGCTGTTTGTTGGCCACCTTAGATTAAGAAGAAATTTACTTGCAGTTACAATGACTGACCACTTCATTGACCTCAATGGAAAATGGCAGCAGAGAGCGTTCTAGACGCAAATATGCAGTTTCACCAGAGAATAAAAGAGATATTTACTGTTCAGTAGCCGTCCACTACAGTGACCGCTATGCACCGGAGGGTTAATATGTAACTTTTTACAAAACAAACCGAAATTGTATGCAGTAAATGTTGCGAACACGGTTTGTTTTTCGATATTTTGTCAATAGCTCAGTTGTGATCGACGTTTTACAACACGGATGTGACGTCATTCCCCCCCCTGCTCATAAAAACATCAAAATAAAATAGATCCATGTATGTGTGGTACCTACTGTCTGAGAACCAGCCGCCTCGCTATAGTTTTCTGCGTGAAGCAGTAGAACCGAGCCAGCTCCAGATTCTCAGGATTCTGAGTTAAGACACAATGAGCAGCCTGTGGAGACACACAAACCAAAGCTGGTCTCATTTATGACACATCAGCCAGCTAGCTAGCATGCTAGGGCTAGCGCCATTTTCTTTAATCACTCCCCTTACCTGGTAGAGGTAGTTAAGTCTTTGGTAAGCTTCTTTATCTTTCAAATGGCCTGCCATGGCGCACTGAAGTCTCAAACAATCTAACGGTCACTTTATCGGCATCGGCTTCTGGAGCTCCACATTTCTTGAACGGATTTCCGAGCGTATCCTTCAGAATAAAAGCACGTCGTTCACGCCCATTGCTGCACTGGAACGTATGTGGCCAACGGGTATGGCAGGACGTTTTGACATTCTTTCTTCTTGTTCTTCTTTATGGGATTTTATTGGCACGCAACTAAATAGTAGAGGTGGGCAATACCAGGAATTTTTATTCGATATGATGCCAAGTAAATACAGGGTCAGTACTGCCGATATCGATACGATACCAATACTTTTTAACATATAAACTGGATTTATCATGGAACCTTTCTGCGATTTCGTGATTTTTTAGTTTTTACTGTTACAATTGAATAATAATATAAATAATGTTCTGTTCATAGTGTATTTTTCCTAATTCACCTCTTTTATCTTTCAATCTTTATGTAATTTTGTTTGTATTCTGCGCACATGTTGCATTCATTCTCTAAATTCCCACATTGTGGCATAAATAAAGGATTAGTTCATGTTAGCCCACTTAGTCAACACATTTTAATGGGATAAATATACTGGGTTCTCTCAAGGTCTTAATTTCACTTTCTGAGTGGGCTCCAGTAACATTTGACATAAAATATCTACTTTGACAGTTAATATGAAGGTATTCACTCTTAACTACCTGGATATTCTCCAGGGGTCTAAAATGCCTCTGTTAGTGACGTCTGTCTGAGGGTCGAGGGTCTGTCGGAGTAATGAGCAAAGTTTCATCTCCTCTGTCCATTTCTGTAACTCAGCATTGTCTTGCTCATGGTTTTTCATGTTCTTATATAAACTTGTTGTGTTTCCACTGCATTTAACCAGGTTTTTACAAACCCTACAGATTGCCATTGTTTCATTTACGGCATTAACATATAGCCAAACAGCGCTTCGTTCCCTCTTCTTCATCTTTTTCTGCTCCCGCGTCTGAGGACAGGCAGCGTGGCTGTTTGTGTGTTGTCTGAGAGGGGAGGGGGGAACAGCAAAGTGCTGTGACACAGACGGGGAGACTGGTGAATCTGCTGCAGTTAGTGCATGCAGGAAAGAGTAAAAAGTATCGATCTTGTTAAACGAATATTGTTCAATATCAATACCAACGTTGGTATCGATAGTATTCAACAAGTTATTTTGATCTCCTGTATATAACTGGTATTTTCTCTCTCTTTTTTTTTTAAGAATGAAAAGTGGAGATTCCTACTTAAAAATGTAAATTTATGTTTTTGATCAATAAAGTTTGAAAAAAAAAATGAATATGT